>NC_084555.2:42636071-42945357 GCF_033978685.3 Nerophis lumbriciformis
AATATGAAAGTTATATAAACATAACTCCAAAACCAAACATTCATTATGCCAAAAAATGCCTGTAATATTGTATCTATGTGAGTTTTACTACAATCAGGTATTTTGGTAAGGTTTACAAATACAAAAATAAGGTTTTACTCATAATGACAGTATAATTGCCACACTCAATATGACAGTTATTTAAATATAACTCCTAAACCACACATGCAAAATGGCTAATAATGCTTGGAAAAAATTGTTATTTTGTAAAGACAAGTTATTTTTTTTACTCAATATGACATTATAACTTTCATTCTAAATGTAAAAGTTATATAAACATAACTCCAAAACCAAACATGCATATTATCTAAAAAAAAACTGTAATATTGTATCCATGTGAGTTTTACTAGAATCAGTCTTTTTTGTAAGGTTTGCAAATACAAAATATTGGTTTTACTCACTATGACAGTATACTGCTGTCATATTGAGTAAAAAAAACTTGTGTTATAACAAACCTTACAAAATATTTTTTTCCAGAAAAATTCACAGAGATACATTTCTCCAGGCATTATTAGTCATTTTGAATGTGTGGTTTAGGAGTTATGTTTAAATAACTGTCAGATCGAATGTGACAGTATACTGTCATAGTGAGTAAAACCTATTTTTTGTATTTGTAAACTTTACCAAAATACCTGATTCTGGTAAAACCCACATCGATACAATATTACAAGAATTTTTAGACATAAAGCATGTTTGGTTTTGGAGTCATGTTTATATAACTTTCATATTTAGTATGAAAGTTATACCATCATATTGAGTAAAAAACAAAAAATTATTTGTATCTTTACAAACCTTAAAAATATTTTTTTCCAGTAAAATTCACAAATATACCTCAAATATATATATAGTCATTTTGCATTTGTGTTTTAGGAGTTATGTTTAATTAACTGTCATATTGAGTGTGGCGGTTATACTGTCACTATGAGTAAAATCTAATTTTTTTTTTGTAAACCTTACCAAAATACCTGATTCTGATAAAACTCACATGTATTCAATATTACAGGCATTTTTAAATGGATTGCATGTTTGGTTTTTGAGTTAGGTTTTGGAGTTATGTTCCTATAACTTTTTTATTTAGTTTGACAGTATACCGTCATATTGAGTAAAAAAACTTGTGTCTTTGTAAACCTTACAAAAGATCATTACTCTAGTAAAACTAACAAAGATACATTTCTCCAGGTTTAATAGCCATTTTCATGTGTCGTTTATGACTTATGTTTAAATAACTGTCATATTGAGTGGGCACTTATAATGTCACTATCAGTAAAACCTATTTTTTTTATTTGTCAACCTTACTAAAATACCTCATTTTGGTAAAACTCACATAAATTTAATACTACAGACATTTTTAGACGGATTGCAAGTTTGGTTTTGAGTCATGTTTATATATTTTCTGCATGTAGTATGACAGTTATACTGTCATATTGAGTAAAAAAAACTAACGTGTGTCTTTACAAACCTTACAAATTATTTTTCCTAGTAAAACTCACAAAGATACATTTCTCCAGGCATTATTAGCCATTTTGCATGTGTGGTTTAGGAGTTATGTTTACATAACTGTCAGATTGAATGTGACAGTATACTGTCATAGTGAGTAAAACCTAATTTTTGTATTTGTAAACCTTACCAAAATACCTGATTCTGGTAAAACTCACATAGATACAATATTACAGGTATTTTTAGACAAAATTCATGTTTGTTTTTGGAGTTATGTTTATATAACTTTCATATTTAGTATTACGGTTAAACCATCATATTGAGTAAAAAAAAATACCTTGTGTCTTTATAAACCTTAGAAATTATTTTTTTTCCTGTAAAACTCACAAAGATACATTTCTCCAGGCATTATTAGCCATTTATCATGTTTGGTTTAGTAGCTTTGTTTAAATACCTGTCATGTTAAATGTGGCAGTTATATTGTCATTATGAGTAAAAACTATTTTTTGTATTTGTAAACTTTACCAAAATACCTGATTCTGGTAAAACTCACATAGATACAATATTACAGGAATTTTTAGAAATAAAACATGTTTGGTTTTGGAGTTATGTTTATATAACTTTCATATTCAGTATGACAGTTATACCATCATATTGAGTAAAAAAAAACTAATTTGTGTCTTTACAAACCTACAAAAAAAAAAAGTTCATTAAAATTCACAAAGATACATTTTTCCAGGCATTATTAGTCATTTTGCATTTGTTTTTTAAGAGTTATGTTTAAAAAACTGTCATATTGAGTGTGGCAGTTATACTGTCTTTATGAGTAAAACCTAAATTTTGTATTTGTAAACCTTACCAAAATACCTGATTTTGGTAAAACTCACATAGATTCAATATTACAGGCATTTTTAGACGGATTGCAAGTTTGGTTTTAGAGTTATGTGTATATAACTTTCATATTTAGTATGACAGTTATACTGTCAAATTGAGTAAAAAATAACAAACTCGTAATTTTAAAAACCTCACAAAATATTTTTTTCCAATAAAATTCAGATAGATACATTTTTCTCGGCATTATTAGTCATTTTGCATGTGTGGTTTAGGAGTTATTTTTAAATAGCTGTCAGATTGAATGTGACAGTATACTGTCATAGTGAGTAAAACCAATATTTTGTATTTGAAAAACTTACAAAAACAACTGATTCTAGTAAAACTCACATTGATACAATATTACAGGCATTTTTAGACATAATGCATGTTTGGTTTTGGAGTTATGTTTATATATTTTTTACATTTAGTATTACAGTTATACTGTCATATTGAGTAAAAAAAACTAACTTGTGTCTTTATAAACCTTAAAAAAAAGGTTTTTCCTGTAAAACTCACAAAGATACATTTCTCCAGGCATTATTAGCCATTAACCATGTTTGGTTTAGAGTTATGTTTAAATAACTGTCATATTGAGTGTGGCAGATATACTGTCATTATGAGTAAAACCTAATTTTGGTATTTGTAAAATTACCAAAATAACTGATTCTGATAAAACTCAAATGGATAAAATATTACAGAATTTTTTAGACATAAAGCATGTTTCCATCATATTGTGTAAAAAAAACTAACTTGTGTCTATACAAACCTTACAAAATATTTTTTTTCCAGTAAAACTCACAAAAATACATTTCTCCAGTTATTATTAGCCATTTTGCATCTGTGGTTTAGAATTTGTGTTTAAATAACAGTCAGATTGAATGTGACAGTATACTGTCATAGTGAGTAAAACCTAATTTTTGTATTTGTAAACCTTAACAAAATACCTGATTCTAGTAAAACTCACATAGATACAATATTACAGGCATTTTTAGACATGATGCATGTTTGGTTTTGGAGTTATGTTTATATACATTTTTCCAGGCATTATTAGCTATTTATCATGTTTGGTTTAGGAGTTATGTTTAAATAACTGTCATATCAAATAATGCAGTTATACTATCATTATGAGTAAAACCCAAGTTTTGTATTTGTAAACCTTACCAAAATACCTGATTCTGGTAAAACTCATATAGATTCAATATTACAGGCAGTTTAAGACGGATTGCAAGTTTGGTTTAGGAGTTTGGTTTTGGAAAGATGTTTATATTACTTTTATATTTAGTTTGACAGTTATACCATCATATTGAGTAAAAAAAAAAACACTTTTGTCTTTACAAACCTTACAAAATATTTGTTTCTAGTAAAACTGACAAAGATAAATTTTTCCAGGCATTATTAGCATTAGCATGTTTGGTTTAGGAGTTATGTTTAAATAACTGTTATTTTGAATATGGCAGTTATACTGTCATTATGAGTAAAACCCAATTTTTGTATTTGTAAACCTTACCAAAATACCTGATTCTGGTAAAACTCACATAGATTCAATATTACAGGCATTTTTAGATGTATTGCAAGTTTGGTTTTGGAGTTATGTTTATTTAACTTTCATATTTAGTATGACAGTTCTACTGTCATATTAAGTAAAAAAAACAACTTGTGTCTTTACAAACCTTATATATATATATTTTTTTTTTCCAGGAAAACTCACAAAGATACATTTCTCCAGGCATTATTAGCCATTTTGTATTTGTGGTTTAGGAGTTACAAAATGTTTAAATAACTGTCAGATTGAATGCGGCAGATATACTGTCATTATGAGTAAAACCTAATTTTGGTATTTGTAAAATTACCAAAATAACTGATTCTGATAAAACTCACATGGATAAAATATTACAGAATTTTTTAGACATAAAGCATGTTTCCATCATATTGAGTAAAAAAAACTAACTTGTGTCTATAGAAACCTTACAAAATATTTTTTTTCCAGTAAAACTCACAAAAATACATTTCTCCAGTTATTATTAGCCATTTTGCATCTGTGGTTTAGAATTTGTGTTTAAATAACAGTCAGATTGAATGTGACAGTATACTGTCATAGTGAGTAAAACCTAATTTTTGTATTTGTAAACCTTAACAAAATACCCGATTCTAGTAAAACTCACATAGATACAATATTACAGGCATTTTTAGACATGATGCATGTTTGGTTTTGGAGTTATGTTTATATACATTTTTCCAGGCATTATTAGCTATTTATCATGTTTGGTATAGGAGTTATGTTTAAATAACTGTCATATCAAATAATGCAGTTATACTATCCTTATGAGTAAAACCCAAGTTTTGTATTTATAAACCTTACCAAAATACCTGATTCTGGTAAAACTCATATAGATTCAATATTACAGGCAGTTTAAGACGGATTGCAAGTTTGGTTTAGGAGTTTGGTTTTGGAAAGATGTTTATATTACTTTTATATTTAGTTTGACAGTTATACCATCACATTGAGTAAAAAAAACAAACACTTTTGTCTTTACAAACCTTACAAAATATTTTTTTCTAGTAAAACTGACAAAGATACATTTTTCCAGGCATTACTAGCATTAGCATGTTTGGTTTAGGAGTTATGTTTAAATAACTGTTATTTTGAATATGGCAGTTATACTGTCATTATGAGTAAAACCCAATTTTTGTATTTGTAAACCTTACCAAAATACCTGATTCTGGTAAAACTCACATGGATTCAATATTACAGGCATTTTTAGATGTATTGCAAGTTTGGTTTTGGAGTTATGTTTATTTAACTTTCATATTTAGTATGACAGTTCTACTGTCATATTAAGTAAAAAAACTAACTTGTGTCTTTACAAACCTTATATATATTTTTTTTTTTTCCAGGAAACCTCACAAAGATACATTTCTCCAGGCATTATTAGCCATTTTGTATTTGTGGTTTAGGAGTTACAAAATGTTTAAATAACTGTCAGATTGAATGCGGCAGATATACTGTCATTATGAGTAAAACCTAATTTTGGTATTTGTAAAATTACCAAAATAACTGATTCTGATAAAACTCACATGGATAAAATATTACAGAATTTTTTAGACATAAAGCATGTTTCCATCATATTGAGTAAAAAAAACTAACTTGTGTATATAGAAACCTTACAAAATATTTTTTTTCCAGTAAAACTCACAAAAATACATTTATCCAGTTATTATTAGCTATTTTGCATCTGTGGTTTAGAATTTGTGTTTAAATAACAGTCAGATTGAATGTGACAGTATACTGTCATAGTGAGTAAAACCTAATTTTTGTATTTGTAAACCTTAACAAAATACCCGATTCTAGTAAAACTCACATAGATACAATATTACAGGCATTTTTAGACATGATGCATGTTTGGTTTTGGAGTTATGTTTATATACATTTTTCCAGGCATTATTAGCTATTTATCATGTTTGGTTTAGGAGTTATGTTTAAATAACTGTCATATCAAATAATGCAGTTATACTATCATTATGAGTAAAACCCAAGTTTTGTATTTGTAAACCTTACCAAAATACCTGATTCTGGTAAAACTCATATAGATTCAATATTACAGGCAGTTTAAGACGGATTGCAAGTTTGGTTTAGGAGTTTGGTTTTGGAATGATGTTTATATTACTTTTATATTTAGTTTGACAGTTATACCATCATATAGTAAAAAAAAAAAAACACTTTTGTCTTTATAAACCTTACAAAATATTTTTTTCTAGTAAAACTCACAAAGATACATTTTTCCAGGCATTATTAGCATTAGCATGTTTGGTTTAGGAGTTATGTTTAAATAACTGTTAATTTGAATATGGCAGTTATATTGTCATTATGAGTAAAACCCAATTTTTGTATTTGTAAACCTTACCAAAATACCTGATTCTGGTAAAACTCACATATATTCAATATTACAGGCATTTTTAGACGTATTGCAAGTTTGGTTTTGGAGTTATGTTTATTTAACTTTCATATTTAGTATGACAGTTCTACTGTCATATTAAGTAAAAAAACTAACTTGTGTCTTTACAAACCTTATATATATTTTTTTTTTCCAGGAAAACTCACAAAGATACATTTCTCCAGGCATTATTAGCCATTTTGTATTTGTGGTTTAGGAGTTACAATATGTTTAAATAACTGTCAGATTGAATGTGACAGTATACTGTCATAGTGAGTAAAACCTAATTTTTGTATTTGTAAACCTTACCAAAAATACCTGATTCTGGTAAAAAATCACATGGATACAATATTGCAGGCATTTTTAGACATAATGCATGTTTGGGTTTGGAGTTATGTTTATACAACTTTCATATTTAGTATGACAGTTATACCATCATATTAAGTAAAAAAAAAATAACTTGTGTCTTTATAAACCTTACTTTTTTTTTTCCCAGGAAAATTCAAAAAGATACATTTTTCCAGGCATAATTAGTCATTTATCATGTTTGGTTTAGGAGTTATGTTTAAATAACTGTCATATTGAGTGTGGCAGTTATACTGTCATTATGAGTAAAAGCTATTTTTTGTATTTTTAAACCTTACCAAAATACCTGATTCTGGTAAAACCCACATCGATACAATATTACAGGAATTTTTAGACATAAAGCATTTTTGGTTTTGGAGTTATGTTTTTATAACTTTAATATTTAGTATGACAGTTACACCATCATATGAGTAAAAAAAACTAATTTGTATCTTTACAAACCTTACAAAATATTGTTTTCCAGTAAAATTCACAAATATACATTTCTCTAGGCATTAGTAGTCATTTTGCATTTGTGTTTTAGGAGTTATTTTTAATTAACTGTCATATTGAGTGTGGCAGTTATACTGTCACTATGAGTAAAACCTAATTTTTGTATTCGTAAACCTTACCAAAATACCTGATTCTGATAAGACTTACATATATTTAATTTTACAGGCATTTTTAGACGGATTAAATATTTGGTTTTGGAATTATGTTTATATAACTTTCATATATAGCATGACAGCTATACTGTTAAATTGTGTAAAAAAAAAACTAACTTACAGGCATTTTTAGACATAATGCATGTTTGGTTTTGGAGTTGTGTTTATATAACTTTCATATTTAGTATGACAGTTATACCATCATATTAAATAAAAAAAACTAACTTGTGTCTTTATAAACCTTACAAATTATTTGTTTCCAGTAAAACTCACAATGATACATTTCTCCAGGCATTATTAGCCATTTATCATGTTTGGATTAGGAGTTATGTTTAAATAACTGTCATATCAATTGTTGCAGTTATACTGTCATTATGAGTAAAACCCAAGTTTTATATTTGTAAACCTTACCAAAATACCTGATTCTGGTAAAACTCACATACATTCAATATTACAGGCAATTTAAGACACATTGCAAGTTTGGTTTAGGAGTTTGGTTTTGGAATTATGTTTATATAACTTTCATATTTAGTATGACAGTTATACCATCATATTGAGTAAAAAAAAAACTAACTTTTGTCTTTACAAACCTTACAAAATATTTTTTTCTAGTAAAAATCACAAAGATACATTTCTCCAGGCATTATTAACCATTTTGCATGTGTGGTATAGGAGTTATGTTTACATAACTGTCATATTAAATGTGGCAGTTATACTGTCATTATGAGTAAAACCCAATTGTTGTATTTGTAAACCTTACCAAAATACCTGATTCTGGTAAAACTCACATAGAAACAATATAACAGGCATTTTTAGACATAATGCATGTTTGGTTTTGGAGTTATGTTTATATACATTTTTCCAGGCATTATTAGCCATTTATCATGTTTGGTTTAGGAATTATGTTTAAATAACTGTCATATCAAATAATGCAGTTATACTGTCATTATGAGTAAAACCCAAGTTTTGTATTTGTTAACCTTACCAAAATACCTGATTCTGGTAAAACTCATATAGATTCCATATTACAGGCAGTTTAAGACGGATTGCAAGTTTGGTTTAGGAGTTTGGTTTTGGAATTATGTTTATATTACTTTTATATTTAGTTTGACAGTTATACCATCATATTGAGTTAAAAAAAATAACTTTTGTCTTTATAAACCTTACAAAAAAAATTTTTCCCAGTAAAACTCACAAAGATACATTTCTCCAGGCATAATTACCTTTTGTGTTTGCAAGCTTTAAAATAGCATATGTCTCGAGTAAAACTCACAAGGATGCATTGTTTTAGGCTGTATTAGACTATTTTGCATGTGTGGTTAGGAAGTTATGTTTAAATAACTGTCAAATTGAATGTAACAGTTAACTGTCATTATGAGTAAAACCTATTTTTTGTATTTTTAAACCTTACCAAAATACCTGATTCTGGTAAAACCCACATCGATACAATATTACAGGAATTTTTAGACATAAAGCATTTTTGGTTTTGGAGTTATGTTTTTATAACTTTCATATTTAGTATGACTTTTACAGCATCATATGAGTAAAAAAAACTAATTTGTATCTTTACAAACCTTACAAAATATTGTTTTCCAGTAAAATTCACAAATATACATTTCTCTAGGCATTAGTAGTCATTTTGCATTTGTGTTTTAGGAGTTATTTTTAATTAACTGTCATATTGAGTGTGGCAGTTATACTGTCACTATGAGTAAAACCTAATTTTTTTATTCGTAAACCTTACCAAAATACCTGATTCTGATAAAACTCACATATATTTAATTTTACAGGCATTTTTAGACGGATTAAATATTTGGTTTTGGAATTATGTTTATATAACTTTCATATATAGTATGACAGCTATACTGTTAAATTGTGTAAAAAAAAAACTAACTTACAGGCATTTTTAGACATAATGCATGTTTGGTTTTGGAGTTGTGTTTATATAACTTTCATATTTAGTATGACAGTTATACCATCATATTAAATAAAAAAAACTAACTTGTGTCTTTATTAACCTTACAAATTAATTGTTTCCAGTAAAACTCACAATTATACATTTCTCCACGCATTATTAGCCATTTATCATGTTTGGATTAGGAGTTATGTTTAAATAACTGTCATATCAATTGTTGCAGTTATACTGTCATTATGAGTAAAACCCAAGTTTTATATTTGTAAACCTTACCAAAATACCTGATTCTGGTAAAACTCACATACATTCAATATTACAGGCAATTTAAGACAAATTGCAAGTTTGGTTTAGGAGTTTGGTTTTGGAATTATGTTTATATAACTTTCATATTTAGTATGACAGTTATACCATCATATTGAGTAAAAAAACAACTAACTTTTGTCTTTACAAACCTTACAAAATATTTTTTTCTAGTAAAAATCACAAAGATACATTTCTCCAGGCATTATTAACCATTTTGCATGTGTGGTATAGGAGTTATGTTTACATAACTGTCATATTAAATGTGGCAGTTATACTGTCATTATGAGTAAAACCCAATTGTTGTATTTGTAAACCTTACCAAAATACCTGATTCTGGTAAAACTCACATAGAAACAATATTACAGGCATTTTTAGACATAATGCATGTTTGGTTTTGGAGTTATGTTTATATACATTTTTCCAGGCATTATTAGCCATTCATCATGTTTGGTTTAGGAATTATGTTTAAATAACTGTCATATCAAATAATGCAGTTATACTGTCATTATGAGTAAAACCCAAGTTTTGTATTTGTTAACCTTACCAAAATACCTGATTCTGGTAAAACTCATATAGATTCCATATTACAGGCAGTTTAAGACGGATTGCAAGTTTGGTTTAGGAGTTTGGTTTTGGAATTATGTTTATATTACTTTTATATTTAGTTTGACAGTTATACCATCATATTGAGTTAAAAAAAATAACTTTTGTCTTTATAAACCTTACAAAAAAAATGTTTTCCAGTAAAACTCACAAAGATACATTTCTCCAGGCATAATTACTTTTTGTGTTTGCAAGCTTTAAAATAGCATATGTCTCGAGTAAAACTCACAAGGATGCATTGTTTTAGGCTGTATTAGGCTATTTTGCATGTGTGGTTAGGAAGTTATGTTTAAATAACTGTCAAATTGAATGTAGCAGTTAACTGTCATTATTAGTAAACCCCTAATTTACGTAATTGTACACCTTACCAAATTAACTGATTCTTGTAAAACTCACATAGATACAATATTTTAGGCCTTTTTAGACATAATGCATGTTCAATTTTGGAGTTATGTTTATATAACTTTCATATTTGGTATGACAGTTATACTGTCATATTGAATTAAAAAAACTAACTTGCCTCTTTGCAAAACTTACAAAAGATATTTTTTCTATTAAAACTAACAAAGATACATGTCTTCAGGCATTATTAGACATGTTGCATGTTTGATGTAGGAATTATGTTGAAAAACAATTTTATTGCTTATTTCGCATTATCTCAGGATTTTAAGAACATTACTGTCATAATGAGTAAAAAACTACTTTTTGTGTTTGCAAGCCTCAAAATAGCAAATGTTTTGAGTAAAACTCAAAAGGATGCATTGTTTTAGTCTTTATTAACCTATTTGCATGTGTGATTAGGAAGTTATGTTTAAATAACATCAAATTGAATGTAGCAGACATACTGTCATTATGAAAAAAAAAATTTTTTGTATTTGTAAACCTTACCAAATTACCTGATTCTGGTAAAACTCACATAGATACAATATTACAGGCATTTTTACACATAATGCATGTTCAGTTTTGGAGTTATGTTTATATAACTTTTACATTTAGTATGACAGTTATACTGTCATATTGAATTAAAAAAAAACTAACTTGCGTCATGGCAAAACTTACAAAAGTTATTTTTTCTAGTGAAACTAACAGGGTACAAGTCTCCAGGCATTATTAGACATTTTACATGTTTGGTGTAGGAATTATGTGGAAAAACATTTTTATTGCTTTTTTCTCATTATCTCAGGATTTTAAGAACATTACTGTCATATTGAGTAAAAAACTACTTTTAGTGTTTGCAAACCTTAAAAAAGCATATGTTTCGAGTAAAACTCACAAGGATAAGTTGTTTTAGGCTTTTTTTAGCCTTTTTGCATTCATGGTTAGGGAGTTATGTTTAACTAACAGTCAAATTGAATAGTAGCAGTTAACTGTCAATATGAGTAAACCCCTAAATTATGTAATTGTACACCTTACCAAATTACCTGATTCTGGTGAAACTCACATAGATACAATATTACAGGCATTTTTAGACATAATGCATGTTTAGTTTTGGAGTTATGTTTATATAACTTTCATATTTGGTATGACAGTTACACTGTCATATTGAATTAAAAAAACTTATTTGCTTCTTTGCAAAACTTACAAAAGATAATTTTTCTAGTAAAACTAACAAAGATACATGTCTTCAGGCATATTAGACATGTTGCATGTTTGGTATAGGAATTATGTTGAAAAACATTTTTACTGCTTTTTTCGCATTATCTCAGGATTTTAAGAACATTACTGTCAAAATGAGTAAAAAACTACTTTTTTGTGTTTGCAAGCCTTAAAATAGCATATGTTTCGAGTAAAACTCACAAGGATGCATTGTTTTAGGCTTTATCAACCTATTTTGCATGTGTGGTTAGGGAGTTATGTGTAAATAACAGTCAGATTGAATGTAGCAGTTAACTGTCATTATG
The DNA here is from genome assembly GCF_033978685.3 of Nerophis lumbriciformis. Classification (NCBI taxonomy): domain Eukaryota; kingdom Metazoa; phylum Chordata; class Actinopteri; order Syngnathiformes; family Syngnathidae; genus Nerophis; species Nerophis lumbriciformis. The sequence goes on from NC_084555.2 coordinate 42,648,085, forward strand.
AGTAAACCCCTAATTTATGTAATTGTACACCTTAGCAAATTAACTGATTCTTGTAAAACTAACATAGATACAATATTTTAGGCATTTTTAGACATAATGCATGTTTAGTTTTGGAGTTATGTTTGTATAACTTTCTTATTTGGTATGACAGTTATACTGTCATATTGAATTGAAAAAACTAACTTGCCTCTTTGCAAAACTTACAAAAGATAATTTTTCTATTAAAACTAACAAAGATACATGTCTTCAGGCATTATTAGACATGTTGCAAGTTTGATGTAGGAATTATATTGAAACACATTTTTATTGCTTATTTCGCATTATCTCAGGATTTTAAGAACATTACTGCCATAATGAGTAAACAAGTACTTTTTGTGTTTGCAAGCCTTAAAATAGCAAATGTTTCGAGCAAAACTCACAAGGATGCATTGTTTTAGGCTTTATTAACCAATTTGCATGTGTGATTAGGAAGTTATGTTTAAATAACAGTCAAATTGAATGTAGCAGTTATACTGTCGTTATGAAAAAAAAAAAATTGTATTTGTAAACCAAATTACCTGATTCTGGTGAAACTCACATAGATACAATATTTTAGGCATTTTTAAACATAATGCTTGTTCAATTTTGGAGTTATGTTTATATATATTTCATATTTGGTATGACAGTTATACTTATTTGCTTCTTTGCAAAACTTACAAAATATATTTTTTTCTAGTAAAACTAACAAAGATACATATCTTCACGCGTTATTAGACATGTTGCATGTTTGGTGTAGGAATTATGTTGCAAAACCTTTTTATTGCTTATTTCGCATTATCTCAGGATTTTAAGAACATTACTGTCATAATGAGTAAAAAACTACTTTTTGTGTTTGCAAGCCTTAAAATAGCAAATTTTTCGAATAAAACTCACAAGGATGCATTGTTTTAGGATTTATTAGCCTATTTTGCATGTGTGGTTAGAAGTTATGTTTAAATAACTGTCAAATTGAATGTAGCAGTTATCTGTCATTATGAGTAAACCCCTAATTTATGTAATTGTACACCTTACCAAATTGACTGATTCTTGTAAAACTCACATAGATACAATAGTTTAGGCATTTTTAGACATAATGCATGTTCAGTTTTGGAGTTATGTTTATATAACTTTCATATTTGGTATGACAGTTATAAATAATCGATAAATGGGTTGTACTTGTATAGCGCTTTTCTACCTTCAAGGTACTCAAAGCGCTTTGACACTACTTCCACATTTACCCATTCACACACACATTCACACACTGATGGAGGGAGCTGCCATGCAAGGCGCTAACCATCTCCCATCAGGAGCAAGGGTGAAGTGTCTTGCTCAGGACACAACGGACATGACGAGGTTGGTACTAGGTGGGGATTGAACCAGGGACCCTGCACCACGCCGTCCCTAGTTATACTGTCATATTGTATTAAAAAAACTAACTTGAGTCTTTGTAAAACTTACAAAATATTTTTTTTCTAGTATAACTAACAAAGATACATGTATCCAGGCATTATTAGACATGTTGCATGTTTGGTGTAGGAATTATGATGAAAAACATTTTTATTGCTTATTTCGCATTATCTCAGGATTTTAAGAACATTACTGTCATAATGAGTAAAAAAACTACTTTTTGTGTTTGCAAGCCTTAAAATAGCATATGTTTCGAGTAAAAAAGGATGCATTGTTTTAGGCTTTATTAGCCTATTTGCATGTGTGGTTAGGAAGTTATGTTTAAATAACTGTAAAATTGAATATAGCAGTTATACTGTCATTATGAGAAAAACCCAATTTTTGTATTTGTAAAATTCACATAGATACAATATTTTAGGCATTTTTAGACATAATGCATGTTCAGTTTTGGAGTTATGTTTAAATAACTTTTACATTTAGTTTGACAGTTATACTGTTATATTGAATTAAAAAAACTAACTTGCCTCGTTGCAAAACTTACAAAAGATACATTTTCTAGTAAAATTAACAAAGATACATGTCTTCAGGCATTATTAGACATGTTGCAAGTTTGGTGTAGGAATTATGTTGAAAAACATTTTTATTGCTTTTTTCGCATTATCTCAGGATTTTAAGAACATTACTGGCATATTGAGTAAAAAACTACTATGACATTATACTGTCATATTCAATCTGACTGTTATTTAAACATAACTCCTAAACCATGCAAGCAAAATGTCAAATAATGCCTGGAGAAATGTATCTTTGTAAGTTTTACAGGAAAAAAATAGTTTTTAAGGTTTGTAAAGACACAAGTTAGCTTTTTCTTACTCAATATGACAGTATCGATCTGTTGTGGTGAAGAAGGAGCTGAGCCGGAAGGCAAAGCTCTCAATTTACCGGTCGATCCACGTTCCCATCCTCACCTATGGTCATGAGCTTTGGGTTATGACCGAAAGGACAAGATCACGGGTACAAGCGGCCGAAATGAGTTTCCTCCACCGGGTGACGGGGCTCTCCCTTAGAGATAGGGTGAGAAGCTCTGTCATCCGGGGGGAACTCAAAGTAAAACCGCTGCTCCTCCACATCGAGAGGAGCCAGATGAGGTGTTTCGGGCATCTGGTCAGGATGCCACCCGAGCGCCTCCCTAAGGAGGTGTTTAGGGCACGTCCGACCGGTAGGAGGCCACGGGGAAGACCCAGGACACGTTGGGAAGACTATGTCTCCCGGCTGGCCTGAGAATGCCTCGGGATCCCCCGGGAGGAGCTGGACGAAGTGGCTGGGGAGAGGGAAGTCTGGGCTTCCCTGCTTAGGCTGCTGCCCCCGCGACCCGACCTCGGATAAGCGGAAGAAGATGGATGGATGGATGGAATATGACAGTATAACTGTCATACTAAATATGAAAGTTGAATAGATATAACACCAAAACCAAACTTGCAATCCGTCTAAAAATGCCTGTAATATTGAATATATGTGAGTTTTACCAGAATCGATTATTTTAGTAAGGTTTACAAATACAAAAATTGGGTTTTACTCATAATGACAGTATAACTGCCATATTCAAAATAACAGTTATTTAAACATAACTCCTAAACCAAATATGCTAAATGGCTATTAATGCCTGGAGAAATGAATCTTTGTGAGTTTTACTAGAAAAAAAATATTTTGTAAGGTTTGTAAAGACAAAAGTTAGTTGTTTTTTTTACTCAATATGATGGTATAACTGTCATACTAAATATGAAAGTTAGATAAACATAATTCCAAAACCAAACTCCTAAACCAAACTTGCAGTCCATCTTAAACTGCCTGTAATATTGAATCTATGTGAGTTTTGCCAGAATCAGGTATTTTGGTAAGGTTTACAAATACAAAACTTGGGTTTTACTCATAATGACAGTATAACTGCAACATTTGATATGACAGTTATTTAAACATGACTCCTAAACCAAACATGATAAATGACTAATAATGCTTGGAGAAATGTATCTTTGTGAGTTTTACTGGCAAAAAATAATGTGTAAGGTTTATAAAGACACAAGTTATTTTTTTTTTATTGAATATGATGAACTGTCATACTAAATATGGTAGTTATATAAACATAACTCCAAAAGCAAAATGCATTTTGTCTAAAAATGCCTGTAATATTGTATCTTTTTGAGTTTTACCAGAATCAGGTATTTTGGTAAAGTTGACAAATACATATTTGTCAACAGTATACTGTCATAATGACATTATACTGCCACATTCAATATGACATTTATTTAAACATAACTCCAAAACCAAACATGCATTATGTCTAAAAATTCCTACAATTTTTTATCCATGTGAGTTTTACTAGAATCAGTTGTTTTTGTAAGGTTTACAAATACAAAATATTAGTTTTACTCATAATGAGAGTATACTGTCACAATCAATCCGACAAAATGGCTAATAATGCCTGGAGGAATGAATCTTTGTAACTTTTACTGGAACAAATATTTTGTAAGGTTTGTAAAGACACACGCTAGTTTTTTTTACTTAATTTTACAGTATAGCTGTCATACTATAAATGAAAGTTTTATAAACATAACTCCAAAACCAAACATGCAACCCGTCTAAAAATGTCTATAATATTTATTATATGTAAGTTGTATCAGAATCAGGTATTTTGGTAAGGTTTACAAATCAAAAAATTAGGTTTTACTCATAGTGACAGTATAACTGCCACACTCAATATGACAGTTATTTAAACATAACTCCTAAAACACAAATGCAAAATGACTAATAATGCCTAGAGAAATGTATATTTGTGAATTTTACAGGAAAACAATATTTTGTAAGGTTTGTAAACATACATATTAGTTTTTTATTACTCAATATGATGGGATAACTGTCATACTAACTATGAAAGTTATATAAACATAACTCCAAAACCATACATACTTTATGTCTAATAATTCCTGTAATATTGTATCGATGTGGGTTTTACAAGAATCAGGTATTTTGGTAAGGTTTACAAATACAAAAAATAGATTTTACTCATAATGACAGTATAACTGCCACACTCAATATGACAGTTATTTAAACATTACTCCTAAACAAAACATGTTAAATGGCTAATAATGCCTGGGGAAATGTATCTTTGTGAGTTTAACTGGAAAAACAATTTTTTTGTAAGGTTTGTAAAGACAGAAGTTAGTTTTTTTACTCAAAATGACAGTATAACTACCACATTCAAAATGACAGTTATATAAACATAACTCCAAAACCAAACATGCATTATTCTAAAAATGCCTGTAATATTAAATCTATGTGAGTTTGACCAGAATCAGGTATTTTGGTAAGGTTTACAAATACAAAAAGGAGGTTTTACTCATAATGACAGTATAACTGCCACATTCAAAATTACAGTTATTTAAACATAACTCCTAATTTAAACATGCTAAATGGCTAATACTGCCTGGAGAAAGGTATCTTTGTGAGTTTAACTGGGAAAAACATTTTTTTTTTTAAGGTTTGTAAAGACACAAGTTAGGTTTTTTTATTCAATATGTTTGTATAACTGTCATAATAAATGTAAAAGTTACATAAACATAACTCCAAAACCAAACATGCATTATGTCTAAAAATGCCTGTAATATTGTATCTATGTTAGTTTTACCAGAATTAGGTATTTTGGTAAGGTTGAAAAATACAAAAATTAGGTTTTACTCATAATGACAGTATAACTGCCACATTGACTGCCCCCAAACATGCATTATGTCTAAAAATGCCTATAATTTTGTATCCATGTGAGTTTTACTAGAATCAGTTGTTTTTGTAAGGTTGACAAATACAAAATATTAGTTTTACTCATAATGACAGTATACTGTCACAATCAATCTGACAATATGGCTAATAATGCCTTGAAGAATGTATCTTTGTGAGTTTTACTGGAAATAATATTTTGTAAGGTTTGTAAAGACACAAGTTAGTTTTTTTTAAACACAATTTTACAGTATAGCTGTCATACTATATATGAAAGTTATATAAACAAAACTCCAAAACCAAATATGCAATATGTGAGTTTTATCAAAATCAGGTATTTTGGTAAGGTTTACAAAAACAAAAACTAGGTTTTACTCATAGTGACAGTATAACTGTCACACTCAATATGACAGTTAATTAAACATAACTCCTAAAACACAAATGCAAAATGACTAATAATGCCTAGAGAAAGGTATATTTGTGAATTTGACTGGAAAACAATATTTTGTAAGGTTTGTAAAGATACAAATTATTTTTTGTTTTTTACTCAATATGATGGTATAACTTTCATACTAAATATGAAAGTTATATAAACATAACTCCAAAACCAAACATGCTTTATGTCTAAAAATTCCTGTAATATTGTATCGATGTGGGTTTAACCAGAATCAGGTATTTTGGTAAGGTTTACAAATACAAAAAATAGGTTTTACTCATAATGACAGTATAACTGCCACACTCAATATGACAGTTGTTTAAACATAACTCCTAAACCAAACATGATAAATGGCTAATTATGCCTGGAGAAATGTATCTTTGTGAGTTTTACTGGGAAAACATTTTTTGTAAGGTTTATAAAGACACAAGTTATTTTTTTTTTTAACTCAATATGATGGTATAACTGTCATACTAAATATAAAAGTTGTATAAACATAACTCCAAAACCAAACATGCATTATGTCTAAAAATGCCTGCAATATTGTATCTATGTGATTTTTATCAGAATCAGGTATTTTTGGTAAGGTTTGCAAATACAAAAATTAGGTTTTACTCACTATGACAGTATACTGTCACATTCAATCTGACAGTTATTTAAACATACTGTAACTCCTAAACCACAATTACAAAATGGCTAATAATGCCTGGAAAAATGTATCTTTGTGAGTCTTCCTGGAATTTTTTTTTTTGATAAGGTTTGTAAAGAAACAAATTAGTTTTTTTTACTTAATATGACAGTATAACTGTCATACTAAATATGAAAGTTAAATAAACATAACTCCAAAACCAAACTTGCAATACGTCTAAAAATGCCTGTTATATTGAATCTATGTGAGTTTTACCAGAATCAGGTATTTTGGTAAGGTTTACAAATACAAAAATTGGGTTTTACTCATAATGACAGTATAACTGCCATATTCGAAATAACAGTTATTTAAACATAAGTCCTAAACCAAACATGCTAAATGGCTAATAATGCCTGGAGAAATGTATCTTTGTGAGTTTTACTAGAAAAAAATATTTTGTAAGGTTTGTAAAGACAAACATTTTTTTTTTTTTACTCAATATGATGGTATAACTGTCAAACTAAATATAAAAGTAATATAAACATCATTCCAAAACCAAACTCCTAAACCAAACTTGCAATCCGTCTTAAACTGCCTGTAATATTGAATCTATATGAGTTTTACCAGAATCAGGTATTTTGGTAAAGACACGAGTTAGTTTTTTTTGGTACACAATTTAAGTGTATAGCTGTCATACTATATACGGAAGTTATATAAACACAACTCCAAAACCAAATATGCAATCCGTCTAAAAATGCCTGTAATATTGAATATATGTGAGTTTTATCAGAATCAGGTATTTTGGTAAGGTTTACAAAAACAAAAATTAGGTTTTACTCATAGTGACAGTAAAACTGTCACACTCAATATGACAGTTAATTAAACATAACTCGTAAAACACAAATGCAAAATGACTAAAAATGCCTAGAGAAAGGTATATTTGTGAATTTTACTGGAAAACATTATTTTGTAAGGTTTGTGAAGATACAAATTATTTTTTGTTTTTTACTCAATGTGATGGTATAACTTTCATACTAAATATGAAAGTTATATAAACATAACTCCAAAACCAAACTTGCAATACGTCTAAAAATGCCTGTTATATTGAATCTATGTGAGTTTTACCAGAATCAGTTTTTTTGGCAAGGTTTACAAATACAAAAATTGGGTTTTACTCTTAATGACAGCATAACTGCCATATTCGAAATAACAGTTATTTAAACATAACTCCTAAACCAAACATGCTAAATGGCTAATAATGCCTGGAGAAATGTATCTTTGTGATTTTTACTAGAAAAAAATATTTTGTAAGGTTTGTAAAGACAAAAGTTATTTTATTTTACTCAATATGATGGTATAACTGTCAAACTAAATATAAAAGTAATATAAACATAATTCCAAAACCAAACTCCTAAACCAAACTTGCAATCCGTCTTAAACTGCCTGTAATATTGAATCTATATGAGTTTTAACAGAATAAGGTATTTTGGTAAGGTTTACAAATACAAAACTTGGGTTTTACTCATAATGACAGTATAACTGCATTATTTAATATAAGAGTTATTTAAACATAACTCCTAAACCAAACATGATAAATGGTTAATAATGCCTGGAAAAATGTATATAAACATAACTCAAAAACAAAACATGCATTATGTCTAAAAATGCCTTTAGTATTGTATCTATGTGAGTTTTACCAGAATCAGGTATTTTGGTAAGGTTGGAAAATACAAAAATTAGGTTTTACTCATAATGACAGTATAACTGCCACATTGACTGCCACCAAACATGCATGATGTCTAAAAATGCCTATAATTTTGTATCCATGTGAGTTTTACTAGAATCAGTTGTTTTTGTAAGGTTTACAAATACAAAATATTACTTTTACTCATAATGACAGTATGCTGTCACAATCAATCTGACAATATGGCTAATAATGCCTTGAGGAATGTATCTTTGTGAGTTTTACTGGAAATAATTATTTGTAAGGTTTGTAAAGACACAAGATAGTTTTTTTTTTTTTTTTACACAATTTTACAGTATAGCTGTCATACTATATATGAAAGTTATATAAACATAACTCCAAAACCAAATATGGAATATGTGAGTTTTATCAGAATCAGGTATTTTGGTAAGGTTTACAAAAACAAAAATTAGGTTTTACTCATAGTGACAGTATAACTGCCACACTCAATATGACAGTTAATTAAACATAACTCCTAAAACACAAATGCAAAATGACTAATAATGCCTAGAGAAAGGTATATTTGTGAATTTTACTGGAAGACAATATTTGTAAGTTTTGTAAAGATACAAATTATTTTTTGTTTTTTACTCAATATGATGGTATAACTTTCATACTAAATATGAAAGTTATATAAACATAACTCCAAAACCAAACATGCTTTATGTCTAAAAAATTCCTGTAATATTGTATCGATGTGGGTTTTACCAGAATCAAGTATTTTGGTAAAGTTTAGAAATACAAAAAATAGGTTTTACTCATAATGACAGTATAACTGCCACACTCAATATGACAGTTGTTTAAACATAACTCCTAAACCAAACATGATAAAAGGCTAAATATGCCTGGAGAAATGTATCTTTGTGAGTTTTATTGGGAACATTTTTTTTGTAAGGTTTATAAAGACACAAGTTTTTTTTTTTTTTTTTTTACTCAATAGGATGGTATAACTGTCATACTAAATATAAAAGTTGTATAAACATAACTCCAAAACCAAACATGCATTTTGTCTACAAATCCCTGCAATATTGTATCTATGTGATTTTTACCAGAATCAGGTATTTTTGGTAAGGTTTACAAATACAAAAATTAGGTTTTACTCACTATGACAGAAAACTGTCACATTCAATCTGACAGTTATTTAAACATACTGTACTCCTAAACCAAAATTACAAAATGGCTAATAATGCCTGGAAAAATGTATTTTTGTGAGTTTTTCTGAAAAAAAAAAAAAAAAATTTAAGGTTTGTAAAGCAACAAGTTAGTTTTTTTACTTAATATGACAGTATAACTGTCATACAAAATATGAGAGTTAAATAAACATAACTCCAAAACCAAACTTGCAGTACGTCTAAAAATGCCTGTAATATTGAATCTATGTGAGTTTTACCAGAATCAGGTATTTTGGTAAGGTTTTCAAATACAAAAATTTGGTTTTACTCATAATGACAGTATAACTGCCACACTCAATATGACAGTTTTTTAAACATAACTCCTAAAAAAACAAATGCAAAATGACTATTAATGCCTGGAAAAATGTATCTTTGTGAATGTTAATGGAAAAAAACAATTTTGTAAGGTTTGTAAAGACACAAATTAGTTTTTTTTACGCAATATGATGGTATAACTGTCATACTAAATATGAAAGTTATATAAACATAACTCCAAAACCAAACATGTTTTATGTCTAAAAATTCCTGTAATATTGTATCTATGTGAGTTTTACCAGAATCAGGTATTTTGGTAAGGTTTACAAATACAAAAATTAGGTTTTACTCACTATGACAGTATACTGCCACACTCAACATGACAGTTATTTAAACATAATTCCTAAACCATACATGATACATGGCTAATAATGCCTGGAGAAATGTATCTTTGTGATTTTTACTAGAAAAAAATATTTTGTAAGGTTTGTAAAGACAAAAGTTAGTTTTTTTTTACTCAATATGATGGTATAACTGTCATACTAAATATGAAAGTTATATAAACATAATTCCAAAACCAAACTCCTAAACCAAACTTGCAATATGTCTTAAACTGCCTGTAATATTTAATTTACGTGAGTTTTACCAGAATCAGGTATTTTGGTAAGGTTTACAAATACAGAACTTGGGTTTTACTCATAATGACAGTATAACTGCAATATTTGATATGACAGTTATTTAAACATAACTCCTAAACCAAACATGATACGGTAAATGGCTAATAATGCCTGGAGAAATGTATCAGTGTGAGTTTTGCTGGAAACAAATAATTTGTACGGTTTATAAAGACACAAGTTAGTTTTTTCATTTAATATGATGGTATAACCGTCATACTAAATATGAAAGTTATATAAATATAACTCCAAAACCAAACATACATTGTGTTTAAAAATGCTTATAATTTTGTATCCATGTGAGTTTTACTATAATCAGTTGTTTTTGTAAGGTTTACAAATACAAACTATTAGTTTTACTCATAATGACAGTATACTGACAAAATGGCTAATAATGCCTTGAGGAATGTATCTTTGTGAGTTTTACAGGAAAAATATTTTGTAAGATTTGTAAAGACACAAGTTAGTTTTTTTTACACAATTTAACAGTTTAGCTGTCATACTATATATGAAAGTTATATAAACATAATTCCAAAACCAAATATGCAATCCGTCTAAAAATGCCTGTAATATTGAATATATGTGAGTTTTATTAGATTCAGGTATTTTGGTAAGGTTTACGAATACAAAAATTATGTTTTACTCATAGATATAACTGCCACACTCAATATGACAGTTAATTAAACATAACTCCTAAAACACAAATGCAAAATGACTAATAATGCCTAGAGAAATGTATATTTGTGAATTTTACTGGAAAACAATATTTTGTAAGATTTGTAAAGATAAAAATTTGTTTTTTTTTATTCAAAATAATGGTATAACCGTCATACTAAATATGAAAGTTATATAAACATAACTCCAAAACCAAACATGCTTTATGTCTAAAAATTCCTGGAATATTGTATCGGTGTGGGTTTTACCAACTTTAACCCGAACCCTAACCCTAACCCTAACCCCTAACCCTAACCCTAACCCTAACCACACATGCAAAATGGCTAATAATGCTTGGAAAAATGTATATTTGTGAGTTTTACTGGGAAAAAAAAATTGCAAGGTTTGTAAAGACACAAGTTATTTTTTTTACTCAATATGACATTATAACTGTCATACTAAATGTAAAAGTTATATAAACATAACTTCAAAACCAAACATGCATTATATCAAAAAAATGCCTGTAATTTTGTTTCCATGTGAGTTTTACTAGAATCAGTTGTTTTTGTAAGGTTTGCAAATACACAATATTGGTTTTACTCACTATGACAGTATACTGCTGTCATATTGAGTAAAAAAAAAAACTAACTTGTGTTTTTACAAACTTTAAAAAATATTTTTTTTCCAGAAAAAATCACAGAGATACATTTCTCCAGTTATTATTAGTCACTTTGAATGTGTGGTTTAGGAGTTATGTTTAAATAACTGTCAGATTGAATGTGACAGTATACTGTCATAGTGAGTAAAACCAATATTTTGTATTTGCAAAACTTACAAAAACAACTGATTCTAGTAAAACTCACATGGATACATCGTTACAGGCAATTTTAGATATAATGCATGTTTGGTTTTTTAGTTATGTTCATACAACTTTTACATTAGGTATGACAGTTATACTGTCATATTGAGTAAAACAAAACTAACTTGTGTCTTTACAAACCATACAAAATATTGTTTTTCCATTAAAACTCACAAAGATACCTTTCTCCAGGCATTATTAGCCATATAGCAAGTTTGGTTTAGGAGTTATGTTTAAATATTTGTCATTTTGAACGTGGCAGTTATACTGTCAATATGAGTAAAACTTAATTTTTTTATTTGTAAACCTTACCAAAATACCTAGTACTGGAAAAAATATTTTGTAAGGTTTGTATAGACACAAGTTAGTTTCTTTTACTCAATATGACAGTATAACTGTCATACTAAATGTAAAAGTTATATAATTAAAACTCCAAAACCAAACATGCATTATGTCTAAAAATGCATGTAATATTGTATCCATGTGAGTTTTAGTAGAATCAGTTGTTTTTGTAAGGTTTTGCAAATACAAAATATTGGTTTTACTCACTATGACAGTATACTGTTACATTCAATCTGACAGTTATTTAAACATAACCCCTAAACCACACATGCAAAATGACTAATAATGCCTGGAAAAATGTATCTCAGTGAATTTTACTGGAAAAAAATATTTTGTAAGGTTTGTAAAAACACAAGTTAGTTCTTTTTACTCAATATGACAATATAAATGTCATACTAAATATGAAAGTTATATAAACATAACTCCAAAACCAAACATGCAATCCGTCTAAAAATGCCTGTAATATTGAGTCTCTGTGAGTTTTACTAGAATCAGGTATTTTGGTAAGGTTTGCAAATACAAAATATTGATTTTACTCACTATGACAGTATACTGTCACATTCAATCTGACAGTTATTTAAACATAACTCCTAAACCACACATGCAAAAATGCTAATAATGCCTAAAACAATGTATCCTTGTGAGATTTACTCGAACATATGCTTTTTTAAGGCTTGCAATTAAAAAAAGTAGTTTTTTTCTCAATATGACAGTGATGTTTTTAAAATCCTGATATAATGCAAAAAAAGCAACAAAATTGTTTTTCAACATAATTCCTAAACCAAACATGCATTATGTCTTAAAATGCCTATAATATTGTATCCAAGTGAGTTTTAGTAGAATAATTTGTTTTTGTAAGGTTTGCAAATACAACATTTTGGTTTTACTCACTATGACAGTATACTGTCACATTCAATATGACTGTTATTTAAACATACATTCTAAACCACAGATGCAAAATGGCTAATAATGCCTGGAGAAATGTATTTTTGTGAGTTTTACCGGAAAAAAAATATTTTGTAAGGTTTGTTTGGACACAATATAGTTTTTTTTACTCAATATGATGGTATAACTGTCTTACTAAATTTGAAAGTTATATAAACATAACTTCAAAACCAAACATGCAATCCGTCTAAAAATGCCTGTAATATTGAATCTATGTGAGTTTTACCAGAAACAGGTATTTTGGTAAGGTTTACAAATACAAAAATTAGGTTTTACTCATAATGACAGTATAACTGCAACGTTCAAAATGACAGTTATTTAAACATAACTCGTAAACCCAACATGCTAAATGGCTAATAATGACTGGAGAAATGCATCTTTGTGAGTTTTACTGAAAAAAAACAACATTTTTGTAAGGTTTGTAAAGACACAAGTTTGTTGTTTTTTACTCCATATGACAGTATAATTGTCATACTAAATGTAAAATGTATATAAACAAAACTCCAAAACTAAACATGCATTATGTCTAAAAATGCCTGTAACATTGTATCCATGTGAGTTTTACTAGAATCTTTTTTTTTTTAAGGTTTACAAATACAAAATATTGGTTTTACTCACTATGACAGTATGCTGTCACATTCAATCTGACAGTTATTTAAACATAGCTCCTAAACCACACATAGAAAATGACTAATAATGCCTGGTGAAATGTATCTTTGTGAGTTTTACTGAAAAAAAAAATAATATTTTGTAAGGTTTGTAAAGACACAAGTTAGTTTTTTTTACTTAATATGACAGTATAACTGTCATACTAAATATGAAAGTTATATAAACATAACTCCAAAACCAAACATGCATTATGTCTAAAAATGCCTGTAATATTGTTTCTATGTGAGTTTTACCAGAATCAGGTATTTTGGTAAGGTTTACAAATACAACAATTGGGTTTTACTCATAATGACAGTATAACTGCCACATTTAATATGACAGTTATGTAAACATAATTCCTATACCACACATGCAAAATGGTTAATAATGCCTGGAGAAATGTATCTTTGTGATTTTTACTAGAAAAAAATATTTTGTAAGGTTTGTAAAGACAAAAGTTAGTTTTTTTTTTTACTCAATATGATGGTATAACTGTCATACTAAATATGAAAGTTATATAAACATAATTCCAAAACCAAACTCCTAAACCAAACTTGCAATTTGTCTTAAATTGCCTGTAATATTGAATGTATGTGAGTTTTACCAGAATCAGGTATTTTGGTAAGGTTTACAAATATAAAACTTGGGTTTTACTCATAATGACAGTATAACTGCAACAATTGATATGACAGTTTTTTAAACATAACTCCTAATCCAAACATGATAAATGACTACTTATGCCTGGAGAAATGTATCTTTGTGAGTTTTACTGGGGAAAAAAAATTGTAAGGTTTATAAAGACACACGTTATTTTTTTTTTACTCAATAAGACGGTATAACTATCATACTAAATATGAAAGTTATATAAACATAACTCCAAAAACAAACATGAATTTTGTCTAAAAATACCTGTAATATTGTATCTATGTGAGTTTTACCACAATCAGGTATTTTGGTAAGGCTTACAAATACAAAAATTAGGTTTTACTCACTATGACAGTATACTGTCAAATTCAATCTGACAGTTATGTAAACAAAACTCCTAAACCACACATACAAAATGGCTAATAATGCCTGGAGAAATGTATCTTTGTGAGTTATCCTAGAAAAAAAATAAAAATGTATAAGGTTTGTAAAGACACAAGTTAGTTTTTTTTACTTAATATGACAGTAAAACTGTCATAATAAATATGAAAGTTAAATAAACATAACTCCAAAACCAAACTTGCAATACGTCTAAAAATGCCTGTAATATTGAATCTATGTGAGTTTTACCAGAATCAGGTATTTTGGTAAGGTTTACAAATACAAAAAATGGGTTTTACTCATAATGACAGTATAACTGCCATATTCAAAATAACAGTTATTTAAACATAACTCCTAAACCAAACATGCTAAATGGCTAATAATGCCTGGAGAAATGTATCTTTGTGAGTTTTACTAGGAAAAAAAATATTTTGTAAGGTTTGTAAAGACAAAAGTTTTTTTTTTTTTACTGAATATGATGGTATAACTGTCAAACTAAATATAAAAGTAATATAAACATCATTCCAAAACCAAACTCCTAAACCAAACTTGCAATCCGTCTTAAACTGCCTGTAATATTGAATCTCTATGAGTTTTACCAGAATCAGGTATTTTGGTAAGGTTTACAAATACAAAACTTGGGTTTTACTCATAATGATAGTATAACTGCATTATTTGATATCACAGTTATTTAAACATAACTCCTAAACCAAACATGATAAATAGCTAATAATGCCTGGAAAAATGTATATAAACATAACTCCAAAACCAAACATGCATCATGTCTAAAAATGCCTGTAATATTGTATTTATGTGAGTTTTACTAGAATCAGGTATTTTGTTAAGGTTTACATATACAAAAATTAGGTTTTACTCACTATGACAGTATACTGTCACATTCAATCTGACTGTTATTTAAACACAAATTCTAAACCACAGATGCAAAATGGCTAATAATAACTGGAGAAATGTATTTTTGTGAGTTTTACTGGAAAAAAAATATTTTGTAAGGTTTGTATAGACACAAGTTAGTTTTTTTTACACAATATGATGGAAACATGCTTTATGTCTAAAAAATTCTGTAATATTTTATCCATGTGAGTTTTATCAGAATCAGTTATTTTGGTAATTTTACAAATACCAAAATTAGGTTTTACTCATAATGACAGTATATCTGCCACACTCAATATGACAGTTATTTAAACATAACTCTAAACCAAACATGGTTAATGGCTAATAATGCCTGGAGAAATGTATCTTTGTGAGTTTTACAGGAAAAACATTTTTTTTAAGGTTTATAAAGACACAAGTTAGTTTTTTTTACTCAATATGACAGTATAACTGTAATACTAAATGTACAAAATATATAAACATAACTCCAAAACCAAACATGCATTATGTCTAAAAATGCCTGTAATATTGTATCAATGTGAGTTTTACTAGAATCAGTTGTTTTTGTAAGTTTTTCAAATACAAAATATTGGTTTTACTCACTATGATAGTATACTGTCACATTCAATCTGACAGCTATTTAAAAATAACTCCTAAACCACACATGCAAAATGACTAATAATGCCGAGAAAAATGTATCTATCTGAATTTTATTGGAAAAAAATATTTTGTGAGGTTTTTAAAATTACGAGTTTGTTATTTTTTACTCAATTTGACAGTATAACTGTCATACTAAATATGAAAGTTATATACACATAACTCTAAAACTAAACTTGCAATCCGTCTAAAAATGCCTGTAATATTGAATCTATGTGAGTTTTACCAAAATCAGGTATTTTGGTAAGGTTTACAAATACAAAATTTAGGTTTTACTCATAATGACAGTATAACTGCCACACTCAATATGACAGTTTTTTAAACATAACTCTTAAAAAACAAATGCAAAATGACTAATAATGCCTGGAAAAATGTATCTTTGTGAATTTTAATGAAATTTTTTTTTTTTGTAGATTTGTAAAGACACAAATTAGTTTTTTTTTACTCAATATGATGGTATAACTGTCATACTGAATATGAAAGTTATATAAACATAACTCCAAAACCAAACATGTTTTATTTCTAAAAATTCCTGTAATATTGTATATATGTGAGTTTTACCAGAATCAGGTATTTTGGTAAGGTTTACAAATACAAAAAATAGTTTTTACTCATAATGACAATATAACTGCCACATTTAACATGACAGGTATTTAAACAAAGCTACTAAACCAAACATGATAAATGGCTAATAATGCCTGGAGAAATGTATCTTTGTGAGTTTTACAGGAAAAAAAATAATTTCTAAGGTTTATAAAGACACAAGGTAGTTTTTTTTACTCAATATGATGGTTTAACCGTCATACTAAATATGAAAGTTATATAAACATAACTCCAAAAAATGAATGAATTTTGTCTAAAAATACCTGTAATATTGTATCTATGTGAGTTTTACCAGAATCAGGTATTTTGGTAAGGTTTACAAATACAAAAATTAGGTTTTACTCACTATGACAGTATACTGTCACATTCAATCTGACAGTTATGTAAACATAACTCCTAAACCACACATGCAAAATGGCTAATAATGCCTGGAGAAATGTATCTTTGTGAGTTTTACTAGGAAAAATAATTTGTAAGGTTTGTAAAGACACACGTTAGTTTTTTTTACTCAATATGACAGTATAACTGTCATACTACATGCAGAAAATATATAAACATGACTCAAAACCAAACTTGCAATCCGTCTAAAAATGTCTGTAGTATTAAATATATGTGAGTTTTACCAAAATGAGGTATTTTGGTAAGGTTGACAAATAAAAAAAATAGGTTTTACTGATAGTGACATTATAAGTGCCACACTCAATATGACAGTTATTTAAACATAAGTCATAAACGACACATGAAAATGGCTATTAAACCTGGAGAAATGTATCTTTGTTAGTTTTACTAGAGTAATGATCTTTTGTAAGGTTTACAAAGACACAAGTTTTTTTACTCAATATGACGGTATACTGTCAAACTAAATAAAAAAGTTATAGAAACATAACTCCAAAACCTAACTCAAAAACCAAACATGCAATCCATTTAAAAATGCCTGTAATATTGAATACATGTGACTTTTATCAGAATCAAGTATTTTGGTAAGGTTTACAAAAACAAAAATTAGGTTTTACTCATAGTGACAGTATAACCGCCACACTCAATATGACAGTTAATTAAACATAACTCCTAAAACACAAATGCAAAATGACTATATATATATATTTGAGGTATATTTGTGAATTTTACTGGAAAAAAAATATTTTTAAGGTTTGTAAAGACACAAATTATTTTTTGTTTTTTACTCAATATGATGGTATAACTTTCATACTAAATATGAAAGTTATATAAACATGACTCCAAAACCAAACATGCTTTATGTATAAAAATTCTTGTAATATTGTATCGATGTGGGTTTTACCAGAATCAGGTATTTTGGTAAAGTTTACAAATACAAAAAATAGGTTTTACTCACTATGACAGTATACTGTCACATTCGATCTGACAGTTATTTAAACATAACTCCTAAACCACACATTCAAAATGACTAATAATGCCTGGAGAAATGTATCTCTGTGAATTTTTCTGGAAAAAAATATTTTGTAAGGTTTGTTATAACACAAGTTTTTTTTACTCAATATGACAGCAGTATACTGTCATAGTGAGTAAAACCAATATTTTGTATTTGCAAACCTTACAAAAAAGACTGATTCTAGTAAAACTCACATGGATACAATATTACAGTTTTTTTTAGATAATATGCATGTTTGGTTTTGGAGTTATGTTTATATAACTTTTACATTTAGAATGAAAGTTATAATGTCATATTGAGTAAAAAAAATAACTTGTCTTTACAAAATAACAATTTTTTCCAAGCATTATTAGCCATTTTGCATGTGTGGTTTAGGAGTTATATTTAAATAACTGTCATATTGAGTGTGGCAATTATACTGTTATTATGAGTAAAACCTTATTTTTGTATTTGTAAACCTTACCAAAATACCTGATTGTAGTAAAACTCACATATATACAATATTACAGGCATTTTTTGGCATAATGCATGTTTGGTTTTGGAGTTATGTTTATATAACTTTCATATTTAGTATGACAGTTATACTGTCATATTAAGTAAAAAAAAAACTAACTTGTGTCTTTACAAACCTTACAAAATATTTTTTTTTTTTTCAGTAAAACTCACAAAGATACATTTCTCCAGGCATTATTAGTCATTTTCTATGTGTGGTTTAGGAGCTATGTTTAAATAACTGTCAGATTGAATGTGACAGCATACTGTCATAGTGAGTAAAACCAATATTTTGTATTTGTAAACCTTAAAAAAAAAATGATTCTAGTAAAACTCACATGGATACAATGTTACAGGCATTTTTAGACATAATGCATGTTTAGTTTTGGAGTTTTGTTTATATACATTTTACATTTAGTATGACAATTATACTGTCATATGGAGTAAAAAACAACTAACTTGTGTCTTTACAAACCTTACAAAAATGTTTTTTTTTTTCAGTAAAACTCACAAAGATGCATTTCTCCAGTCATTATTAGCCATTTAGCATGTTGGGTTTACGAGTTATGTTTAAATAACTGTCATTTTGAACATTGCAGTTATACTGTCATTATGAGTAAAACCTAATTTTTGTATTTGTAAACCTTACCAAAATACCTGTTTCTGGTAAAACTCACATAGATTCAATATTACAGGCATTTTTAGACGGATTGCATGTTTGGTTTTGAAGTTATGTTTATATAACTTTCAAATTTAGTAAGACAGTTATACCATCATATTGAGTAAAAAAAACTATATTGTGTCCAAACAAACCTTACAAAATATTTTTTTTCCGGTAAAACTCACAAAAATACATTTCTCCAGGCATTATTAGCCATTTTGCATCTGTGGTTTAGAATGTATGTTTAAATAACAGTCATATTGAATGTGACAGTATACTGTCATAGTGAGTAAAACCAAAATGTTGTATTTGCAAACCTTACAAAAACAAATTATTCTACTAAAACTCACTTGGATACAATATTATAGGCATTTTAAGACATAATGCATGTTTGGTTTAGGAATTATGTTGAAAAACAATTTTGTTGCTTTTTTTGCATTATATCAGGATTTTAAAAACATCACTGTCATATTGAGAAAAAAACTACTTTTTTTAATTGCAAGCCTTAAAAAAGCATATGTTCGAGTAAATCTCACAAGGATACATTGTTTTAGGCATTATTAGCATTTTTGCATGTGTGGTTTAGGAGTTATGTTTAAATAACTGTCAGATTGAATGTGACAGTATACTGTCATAGTGAGTAAAATCAATATTTTGTATTTGCAAACCTTACAACAACAACTTATTCTAGTAAAACTCACATGGATTCAATATTACAGGCATTTTTAGATATAAAGCATGTTTGGTTTTGGAGATATGTTTATATAAATTTTAGATTTAGTATGAGAGTTACACTGTCATATGGAGTAATAAAAACTAACTTGTGTCTTTACAAACCTTACAAAAAAATTTTTTTTCCAGTAAAACTCACAAAAATGCATTTCGCCAGTCATAATTAGCCATTTAGCATGTTTGGTTTAGGAGTTATGTTTAAATAACTGTCATTTTGAATGTGGGAGTTATTCTGTCTATGAGTAAAACCTAATTTTTGTATTTGTAAACCTTACCAAAATACCTGATTCTGGTAAAACTCACAGAGACTCAATATTACAGGCATTTTTAGACGGATTGCATGTTTGGTTTTGGAGTTAAGTTTATATAACTTTCATATATAGTATGACATTTATATTGTCAAATTGAGTAAAAAAAAATAACTTGTGTTTTTACAAACCTTACAAAATATTTTTTTTCCAGTAAAATTCACTGAGATACATTTTTCCAGGCATTATTAGTCATTTTGCATGTGTGGTTTAGGAGTTATGTCAGATTGAATGTAACAGTATACTGTCATAGTGAGTAAAACCAATATTTTGTATTTGCAAAACCTTACAAAAACAACTGATTCTACTCAAACTCACATGGATACAATATTACAGGCATTTTTAGACATAATGCATGTTTGGTTTTGGAGTTTTAATTATATAACTTTTACATTTAGTATGACAGTTATACTGTCATATTGAGTAAAAGAAACTAACTTGTGTCTATACAAACCTTACAAAATATTTCTTTCCAGTACTAGGTATTTTGGTAAGGTTTACAAATAAAAAAATTAAGTTTTACTCATAATGACAGTATAACTGCCACGTTCAAAATGACAAATATTTAAACATAACTCCTAAACCAAACTTGCTATATGGCTAATAATGCCTGGAGAAAGGAATCTTTGTGAGTTTTAATGGAAAAACAATATTTTGTAAGGTTTGTAAAGACACAAGTTAGTTTTGTTTTACTCAATATGACAGTATAACTGTCATACTTAATGTAAAAGTTGTATAATTATAACTAAAAAACCAAACATGCATTATATCTAAAATTGCCTGTAACGATGTATCCATGTGAGTTTTATTAGAATCAGTTGTTTTTGTAAGTTTTGCAAATACAAAATATTGGTTTTACTCACTATGACAGTATACTGTCACATTCAATCTGACAGTTATTTAAACAAAACTCCTATACCACACATTAAAAGTGACTAATAATAACTGGAGAAATGTATCTCTGTGATTTTTTCTGGAAACATTTTTTTTTTTTTAAAGTTTGTAAAAACACGTTAGTTTTTTTTTTACTCAATATGACAGCAGTATACTGTCATAGTGAGTAAAACCAATATTTTGTATTTGCAAACCTTACAAAAACAACTGATTCTAGTAAAACTCACATGGATACAAAATTACAGGCATTTTTTGATATAATACATGTTTGGTTTTGAAGTTATGTTTATATAACTTTTACATTTAGTATGACAGTTATAATGTCATATTGAATAAAAAAAATAACTTGTGTCTTTACAAACCTTACAATTTTTTTTTTCCAGTAAAACTCACAAATATAAATTTTTCCAAGCATTATTAGCCATTTTGCATGTGTGGTTAGGGTTAGGGTTAGGGTTAGGGTTAGGGTTAGGGGTTAGGGTTAGGGTTAGGGTTAGGGTTAAAGTTGGTAAAACCCACACCGATACAATATTCCAGGAATTTTTAGACATAAAGCATGTTTTGGAGTTATGTTTATATGACTTTCATATTTAGTATGACAGTTATACCATTATTTTGAATAAAAAAAACCTAATTTTTATCTTTACAAATCTTACAAAATATTGTTTTCCAGTAAAATTCACAACTATACATTTCTCTAAGCATTATTAGTCATTTTGCATTTGTGTTTTAGGAGTTATGTTTAATTAACTGTCATATTGAGCGTGGCAGTTATATCTATGAGTAAAACCTAATTTTTGTATTCGTAAACCTTACCAAAATACCTGAATCTGATAAAACTCACATATATTCAATATTACAGGCATTTTTTGACGGATTGCATATTTGGTTTTGGAATTATGTTCATATAACTTCCATATATAGTATGAGAGCTAAACTGTTAAATTGTGTAAAAAAAACTAACTTGTGTCTTTACAAACCTTCCAAAATATTTTTCCAGTAAAACTCACAAATATACATTCCTCAAGGCCATTTTGTCAGTATACTGTCCATATGAGTAAAACTAATAGTTTGTATTTGTAAACCTTACAAAAACAACTGATTATAGTAAAACTCACATGGATACAAAATTATAAGCATTTTTAAACACAATGTATGTTTGGTGGCAGTCAATGTGGCAGTTATACTGTCATTATGGGTAAAACCTAATTTTTGTAATTGTAAACCTTACCAAAATACCAGATTCTGGTAAAACTCACATAGATTAAATATTACAGGCAGTTTAAGACATATTGCAAGTTTGGTTTAGGAGTTTGGTTTTGGAATTATGTTTATATAACTTTCATATTTAGTATGACGGTTATACCATGATATTGAGTAAAAAAAAACTAACTTTTGTCTTTACAAACCTTACAAAATATTTTTTTCTAGTAAAAATCACAAAGCTACATTTCTCCAGGCATTATTAGCCATGTATCATGTATGGTTTAGGAATTATGTTTAAATAACTGTCATGTTGAGTGTGGCAGTATACTGTCATAGTGAGTAAAACCTAATTTTTGTATTTGTAAACCTTACCAAAATACCTGATTCTGGTAAAACTCACATAGATACAATATTACAGGAATTTTTAGACATAAAACCTGTTTGGTTTTGGAGTTATGTTTATATAACTTTCATATTTAGTATGACAGTTATACCATCATATTGCGTAAAAAAAACAAATTTGTGTCTTTACAAACCTTACAAAATATTTTTTTCCATTAATATTCACAAAGATACATTTTTCCAGGCATTAATAGTCATTTTGCATTTGTTTTTTTAGGAGTTATGTTTAAAAAACTGTCAAATTGAGTGTAGCAGTTATACTGTCATTATGAGTAAAACCTAATTTTTGTATTTGTAAACCTTACCAAAATACCTGATTTTGGTAAAACTCACATAGATTCAATATTACAGGCATTTTTAGACGGATTGCAAGTTTGGTTTTGGAGTTATGTGTATATAACTTTCATATTTAGTATGACAGTTATACTGTCAAATTGAGTAAAAAATAACAAACTTGTAATGTTACAAACCTTAGAAAATATTTTTTTCCAGTAAAATTCACAGAGATACATTTTTCTCGGCATTATTAGTCATTTTGCATGTGTGGTTTAGGAGTTATGTTTAAATAACAGTGAGATTGAATGTGACAGTATACTGTCATAGTGAGTAAAACCAAATTTTTGTATTTGTAAACCTTAACAAAATACCTGATTCTAGTAAAACTCACATAGATTACAGGCATTTTTAGACGGATTGCATGTTTGGTATTGGAGTTATGTTTATATAACTTTTACTTTTATTATGACAGTTATACAAACATATTGAATAAAAAAAATTTTATTTTGTAATTTTTGTATTTATAAACCTTACCAAAATTCCTGATTCTGGTAAAACTCACATAGATACAATATTACAGGCATTTTAAGACATAAGGCATGTTTGGTTTTGGAGTTATGATTATAGACATTTTTCCAGGCATTATTAGCTATTTATCATGTTTGGTTTAGGAGTTATGTTTAAAAAACTGTCATATCAAATAATTTCAGTTATGAGTAAAACCCAAGTTTTGTATTTGTAAACCTTATCAAAATACCTGATTCTGGTAAAACTCATATAGATTCAATATTACAGGCAGTTTAAGACGGATTGCAAGTTTGGTTTAGGAGTTTGGTTTTGGAATGATGTTTATATTACTTTTATATTTACTTTGACAGTTATACCATCATATTGAGTAAAAAAAAAAAAAAAAAAAAAAAAAAATTTCTAGTAAAACTCACAAAGATACATTTCTCCAGGCATTATTAGCTATTTAGCATGTTTGGTTAAGGAGTTATGTTTAAATAACTGTTATTTTGAATATGGCAGTTATACTGTCATTATGAGTAAAACCCAATTTTTGTATTTGTAAACCTTACCAAAATATCTGATTCTGGTAAAACTCACATAGATTCAATATTACAGGCATTTTTAGACGTATTGCAAGTTTGGTTTCTGAGTTATGTTCATTTAACTTTCATATTTAGTATGACAGTTCTACTGTCATATTAAGTAAAAAAAACTAACTTGTGCCTTTACAAACCTTATACATTTTTTTTTTCCAGGAAAACTCACAAAGATACATTTCTCCAGACATTATTAGCCATTTTGTATTTGTGGTTTAGGAGTTACAATATGTTTAAATAACTGTCAGATTGAATGTGACAGTATACTGTCATAGTGAGTAAAACCTAATTTTTGTATTTGTAAACCTTACCAAAAATGGTAAAAATCACATGGATACAATATTCCAGGCATTTTTAGACATAATGCATGTTTGGTTTTGGAGTTATGTTTATATACATTTTTCCAGGCTTTATTAGCTATTATCATGTTTGGTTTAGGAGTTATGTTTAAATAACTGTCAGATTGCATGTGACAGTATACTGTCATTATGAGTAACACCTATTTTTTGTATTTGTAAACCTACCAAAATACCTTATTCTGGTAAAACCCACATCGATACAATATTACAGGAATTTTTTAGACATAAAACATGTTTGGTTTTGGAGTTATGTTTATATAACTTTCATATTTAGTATGACAGTTATACCAACATATTGAGTAAAAAAAAAATAATTTGTATCTTTACAAACAAAATATTGTTTTCCAGTAAAATTCACAAATATACATTTCTCTAGGCATTAGTAGTCATTTTGCATTTGTGTTTTAGGAGTTATGTTTAATTAACTGTCATATTGAGTGTGGCAGTTATACTGTCACTATGAGTAAAACCTAATTTTTGTATTCGTAAACCTTACCAAAATACCTGATTCTGATAAAACTCACACATATTCAATATTACAGGCATTTTTAGACAGATTGCATATTTGGTTTTGGAATTATGTTTATATAACTTTCATATATAGTATGACAGCTATATTGTTAAATTGTGTAAAACTACACAATTATTTACACAATTTAAATACCTGCTACTAGGGTGTAGCAGGTATTTTTTTCAGTAAAACTCACAAAGATACATTCCTCAAAGCATTATTAGCCATTTTGTCAGATTAATTGTGACAGTATACTGTCATTATGAGTAAAACTAATATTTTGCATTTGTAAACCTTACACAAACAACTGATTCTAGTAAAACTCACATGGATACAAAATTATAAGCATTTTTAGACATAATGCATGTTTGGTGGCAGTCAATGTGGCTGTATACTGTCATTATGAGTAAAACCTAATTTTTGTATTTTTCAACCTTACCAAAATACCTGATTCTGGTAAAACTCACATAGATACAATATTACAGGCATTTTTAGACATAATGCATGTTTGGTTTTGGAGTTATGTTTATATAACTTTCATATTTAGTATGACAGTTATACCATCATGTTAAATAAAAAAAACTAACTTGTGTCTTTATAAACCTTACAAATTATTTGTTTCCAGTAAAACTCACAATGATACATTTCTCCAGGCATTATTAGCCATTTATCATGTTTGGATTAGGAGTTATGTTTAAATAACTGTCATATCAAATGTTGCAGTTATACTGTCATTATGAGTAAAACCCAGGTTTTGTATTTGTAAACCTTACCAAAATACCCTATTCTGGTAAAACTCACATAGATTCAATATTACAGGCAGTTTAAGACAGATTGCAAGTTTGGTTTAGGAGTTTGTTTTTGGAATTATGTTTATATAACTTTCATATTTAGTATAACAGTTATACCATCATATTGAATAAAAAAAAACTAACTTTTGTCTTTACAAACCTTACAAAATATTTTTTTCTCGTAAAAATCACAAAGATACATTTCTCCAGGCATTATTAACCATTTTGCATGTGTGGTATAGGAGTTATGTTTACATAACTGTCATATTAAATGTGGCAGTTTTACTGTCATTATGAGTAAAACCACATTTGTGTATATGTAAACCTTACCAAAATACCTGATTCTGGTAAAACTCACATAGATACAATACTAAAGGCATTTTTAGACATAATGCATGTTTGGTTTTGGACTTATGTTTGTATACATTTTTCCAGGCATTATTAGCCATTTATCATGTTTGGTTTGGCTCTCTGAGCTGCCACCTTAATGTGGTAGAGGAGTTTGCGTGTCCCAATGATCCTAGGAGCTATGTTGTCCGGGGGCTTTATGCCCCCTGGTAGGGTCTCCCAAGACAAACTGGTCCTAGGTGAGGGATCAGACAAAGAGCAGCTCGAAGACCTCCATGAAATATAAAAACCAAGGACCCAGATTTCCCTCGCCCGGACGCGGGTCATCGGGGCCCCCCTCTGGAGCACGATGGCGAGCGCCTGTCCCCGAAGAGCACAGCCCGAAGAGGCAACATGGGTCCCCCCTCCAATGGGCTCACCACCCATAGCAGGGGTCATAGAGGTCGGGTGCGATGTGAGCTGGGCGGCAGCCGAAGGCAGGGCACTTGGCGGTCCGATCCTCGGCTACAGAAGCTAGCTCTTGGGACGTGGAACGTCACCTCGCTGGGGGGGAAGGAGCCTGAGCTAGTGCGCGAGGTGGAGAAGTTCCGGCTAGATATAGTCGGACTCACTTCGACGCACAGCAAGGGCTCTGGAACCAGTTCTCTCGAGAGGGGCTGGACTCTCTTCCACTCTGGCGTTGCCGGCAGTGAGAGGCGACAGGCTGGGGTGGCAATTCTTGTTTCCCCCCGGCTCAGAGCCTGTACGTTGGAGTTCAACCCGGTGGACGAGAGGGTAGCTTCCCTCCGCCTTCGGGTGGGGGAACGGGTCCTGACTGTGGTTTGCGCTTACGCGCCAAACCGCAGATCAGAGTACCCACCCTTTTTGGATTCACTTGAGTGAGTACTTGAGAGTGCTCCCCCGGGTGATTCCCTCGTTCTACTGGGGGACTTCAATGCTCATGTTGGCAACGACAGTGAAACCTGGAGAGGCGTGATTGGGAAGAATGGCTTCCCGGATCTGAACCCGAGCGGTGTTTTGTTATTGGACTTTTGTGCCCGTCACAGATTGTCCATAACGAACACCATGTTCAAACATAAGGGTGTCCATATGTGCACTTGGCACCAGGACACCCTAGGCCGCAGTTCCATGATCGACTTTGTAGTTGTGTCATCGGATTTGCGGCCTCATGTTTTGGACACTCGGGTGAAGAGAGGGGCGGAGCTTTCTACCGATCACCACCTGGTGTTGAGTTGGCTGCGATGGTTGGGGAGGATGCCGGACAGACCTGGCAGGCCCAAACGCATTGTGAGGGTTTGCTGGGAACGTCTGGCAGAGTCTCCTGTCAGAGAGAGTTTCAATTCCCACCTCCGGAAGAACTTTGAACATGTCACGAGGGAGGTGCTGGACATTGAGTCTGAATGGACCATGTTCCGCGCCTCTATTGTCGAGGCGGCTGATTGGAGCTGTGGCCACAAGGTAGTTGGTGCTTGTCGTGGCGGTAATCCTAGAACCCGTTGGTGGACACCGGCGGTGAGGGATGCCGTCAAGCTGAAGAAGGAGTCCTATCGGGTTCTTTTGGCTCATAGGACTCCTGAGGCAGCGGACAGGTACCGACAGGCCAAGCGGTGTGCGGCTTCAGCGGTCACAGAGGCAAAAACTCGGACATGGGAGGAGTTCGGGGAAACCATGGAAAACGACTTCCGGACGGCTCCGAAGCAATTCTGGACCACCATCCGCCGCCTCAGGAAGGGGAAGCAGTGCACTATCAACACCGTGTATGGTGAGGATGGTGTTCTGCTGACCTCGACTGCAGATGTTGTGGATCGGTGGAGGGAATACTTCGAAGACCTCCTCAATCCCACCAACACGTCTTCCTATGAGGAAGCAGTGCCTGGGGAGTCTGTGGTGGGCTCTCCTATTTCTGGGGCTGAGGTTGCTGAGGTAGTTGAAAAGCTCCTCGGTGGCAAGGCCCCAAGGGTAGATGAGATCCGCCCGGAGTTCCTTAAGGCTCTGGATGCTGTGGGGCTGTCTTGGTTGACAAGACTCTGCAGCATCGCGTGGACATCGGGGGCGGTACCTCTGGATTGGCAGACCGGGGTGGTGGTTCCTCTCTTTAAGAAGGGGAAGCGGAGGGTGTGTTCTAACTATCGTGGGATCACACTCCTCAGCCTTCCCGGTAAGGTCTATTCAAGTGTACTGGAGAGGAGGCTACGCCGGATAGTCGAACCTCGGATTCAGGAGGAACAGTGTGGTTTTCGTCCTGGTCGTGGAACTGTGGACCAGCTCTATACTCTCGGCAGGGTCCTTGAGGGTGCATGGGAGTTTGCCCAACCAGTCTACATGTGTTTTGTGGACTTGGAGAAGGCATTCGACCGTGTCCCTCAGGAAGTCCTGTGGGGAGTGCTCAGAGAGTATGGGGTATCGGACTGTCTGATTGTGGCAGTCCGCTCCCTGTATGCTCAGTGCCAGAGCTTGGTCCGCATTGCCGGCAGTAAGTCGGACACGTTTCCAGTGAGGGTTGGACTCCGCCAAGGCTGCCCTTTGTCACCCATTCTGTTCATAACTTTTATGGACAGAATTTCTAGGCGCAGTCAAGGCGTTGAGGGGATCTGGTTTGGTGGCTGCAGGATTAGGTCTCTGCTTTTTGCAGATGATGTGGTCCTGATGGCTTCATCTGGCCAGGATCTTCAGCTCTCACTGGATCGGTTCGCAGCCGAGTGTGAAGCGACTGGGATGAGAATCAGCACCTCCAAGTCCGAGTCCATGGTTCTCGCCCGGAAAAGGGTGGAGTGCCATCTCCGGGTTGGGGAGGAGATCTTGCCCCAAGTGGAGGAGTTCAAGTACCTCGGAGTCTTGTTCACGAGTGAGGGAAGAGTGGATCGTGAGATCGACAGGCGGATCGGTGCGGCGTCTTCAGTAATGCGGACGCTGTATCGATCCGTTGTGGTGAAGAAGGAGCTGAGCCGGAAGGCAAAGCTCTCAATTTACCGGTCGATCTACGTTCCCATCCTCACCTATGGTCATGAGCTTTGGGTTATGACCGAAAGGACAAGATCACGGGTACAAGCGGCCGAAATGAGTTTCATCCGCCGGGTGGCGGGGCTCTCCCTTAGAGATAGTGTGAGAAGCTCTGTCATCCGGGAGGAGCTCAAAGTAAAGCCGCTGCTCCTCCACATCGAGAGGAGCCAGATGAGGTGGTTCGGGCATCTGGTCAGGATGCCACCCGAACGCCTCCCTAGGGAGGTGTTTAGGGCACGTCCGACCGGTAGGAGGCCGCGGGGAAGACCCAGGACACGTTGGGAAGACTATGTCTCCCGGCTGGGCTGGGAACGCCTCGGGGTCCCACAGGAAGAGCTGGACGAAGTGGCTGGGGAGAGGGAAATCTGGGCTTCCCTGCTTAGGCTGCTGCCCCCGCGACCCGACCTCGGATAAGCGGAAGAAGATGGATGGATGGATAGATGGTTAAGGAGTTATTTTTAAATAACTGTCATATCAAATAATGCAGTTATACTGTCATTATGAGTAAAACCCAAGTTCTGTATTTGTAAACCTTATCAAAATACCTGATTCTGGTAAAACTCATATAGATTCAATATTACAGGTAGTTTAAGACGGATTGCAAGTTTGGTTTAGGAGTTTGGTTTTCGAATTATGTTTATATTACTTTTATATTTAGTTTGACAGTTATACCATCACATTGAGTAAAAAAAAAAAACGTTTTTCTTTACAAACCTTACAAAATATTTTTTTCTAGTAAAACTCACAAAGATACAGGCATTATTAGCCATTTAGCTTGTTTGGTTTAGGAGTTATGTTTAAATAACTGTTATTTTGAATATCGCAGTTATACTGTCATTATGAGTAAAACCACATTTTTGTATTTGTAAACCTTACCAAAATACCTGATTCTGGTAAAACTCACATAGATTCAATATTACAGGCATTTTTAGACGTATTGCAAGTTTGGTTTTGGAGTTATGTTTATTTAACTTTCATATTTAGTATGACAGTTATACTGTCATATTAAGTGAAACAACTAACTTGTTTCTTTACAAACCTTATAAAAAAAATGTTTTCCAGGAAAACTCACAAAGATACATTTTTACAGGCATTATTAGCCATTTTGTAATTGTGGTTTATGAGTTACAGTATGTTTAAATAACTGTCAGATTGAATGTGACAGTATACTGTCATAGTGAGTAAAACCAAATTTTTGTATTTGTAAACCTTACCAAAAATACCTGATTCTGGTAAAAAATCACAAAGATACAATATTGCAGGCATTTTTAGACATAATGCATGTTTGGTTTTGGAGTTATGTTTATACAACTTTTATATTTAGTATGACAGTTATACCATCATACTGAGTAAAAAAAAAAAAAACGTGTCTTTATAAACCTTACAAAAAAATTTTTTCCCAGTAAAACTCACAAAGATAAATTTCTCAAGGCATAATTAGCCATTTATTACTGTCATAATGAGTAAAAAACTACTTTTTGTGTTTGCAAGCCTTAAAATAGCAAATGTTTCTAGTAAAACTCACAAGGATACATTGTTTTAGGCTTTATTAGCCTATTTTGTATGTGTGGTTAGGAAATTATGTTTAAATAACTGTCAAATTGAATGTAGCAGTTATCTGTCATTATGAGTAAACCCCTAATTTATGTAATTGTACACCTAACCAAATTAACTGATTCTTGTAAAACTCACAAAGATACAATATTTTAGGCATTTTTAGACATAATGCATGTTCAGTTTTGGAGTTATGTTTATATAACTTTCATATTTGGTATGACAGTTATAATGTCATTGAATTAAAAAAACTAATTTCCCTTTTTGCAAAACTTACAAAAGATAATTTTCTAGTAAAACTTACAAAGATACATGTCTTCAGGCATTATTAGACATGTTGCATGTTTGGTGTAGGAATTATGTTGAAAAACATTTTTATTGCTTATTTCGCATTATCTCAGGATTTTAAGAACATTACTGTCATAATGAATAAAAGAAGTACTTTTTGTAATTGCAAGCCTTAAAATAGCAAATGTTTCGAGTAAAACTCACAAGGATGCATTGTTTTAGGCTTTTTTAACCTATTTGCATGTGTGATTTGGGAGTTAAGCTTAAATAACAGTCAAATTGAATGTAACAGGTATACTGTCATAAAAAAACAAACAATTTTTGTATTTGCAAACCTTACAAAATTACCTGATTCTGGTAAAACTCACATAGATACAACATTACAGGCATTTTTAGACATAATGCATGTTCAGTTTTGGAGTTATGTTTATATAACTTTCATATTTGGTATGACAGCTATACTGTCATATTGTATGAAATAAACTAACTTGAGTCTTTGTAAAACTTACAAAAGATAATTTTTCTAGTATAACTAACAAATATACTTGTATCCAGGCATTATAAGACATGTTTGGTGTAGGAATTATGATGAAAAACTTTTTTATTGCTTATTTCGCATTATCTCAGGATTTTGAGAACATTACTGTCATGAGTAAAAAACTACTTTTTGTGTTTGCAAGCCTCAAAATAGCATATTTTTCGAGTAAAACTCACATGGATGCATTGTTTTAGGCTTTATTAGCCTATTTTGCATGTGTGGTTAGGAAGTTATGTTTAAATAACTGTAAAATTGAATGTAGCAGTTATCTGTCATTATGAGTAAACCCCTAATTTATGTAATTGTACACCTTACCAAATTGACAGATTCTTGTAAAATTCACATAGATACAATATTTTAGGCATTTTTAGACATAATGCATGTTTAATTTTGGAGTTATGTTTATATAACTTTCATATTTGGTATGACAGTTATACTTTCATATTGAATTAAAAAAACTAACTTGCCTCTTTGCAAAACCTACAAAAGATAATTTTGTAGTAAAACTAACAAAGATACATGTCTTCAGGCATTATTAGACATGTTGCATGTTTGGTGTAGGAATTATGTTGAAAAACATTTTTATTGCTTATTTCGCATTATCTCAGGATTTTAAGAACATTACTGTCATAAAGAGTAAAAAATACTTTTTGTCTTTGCAAGCCTTTAAATAGCAAATGTTTCCAGTAAAACTCACAAGGATACATTGTTTTAGGCTTTATTAACCTATTTGCATGTGTGATTAGGAAGTTATGTTTAAATAACAGTTTAATTGAATGTAGCAGTTATACTGTCATTATGAAAAAAAACAAATTTTGTATTTGGAAACCCTACCAAATTACCTGATTCTGGTGAAACTCACATAGATACAATATTACAGGCAATTTTAGACACAATGC
Source organism: Nerophis lumbriciformis (assembly GCF_033978685.3). Taxonomy (NCBI): domain Eukaryota; kingdom Metazoa; phylum Chordata; class Actinopteri; order Syngnathiformes; family Syngnathidae; genus Nerophis; species Nerophis lumbriciformis. The sequence goes on from NC_084555.2 coordinate 42,680,585, forward strand.
ATGTTCAGTTTTGGAGTTATGTTTATATAACTTTCATATTTGGTATGTCAGTTATACTGTCATATTGTATTAAAAAAACTAACTTGAGTCTTTGTAAAACTTACAAAAGATATTTTTTCTAGTATAACTAACAAAGATACATGTATCCAGGCATTATTAGACATGTTGCATGTTTGGTGTAGGAATTATGTTGAAAAACATTTTTATTGCTTATTTCGCATTATCTCAGGATTTTAAGAACATTACTGTCATAAAGAGTAAAAAATACTTTTTGTCTTTGCAAGCCTTTAAATAGCAAATGTTTCCAGTAAAACTCACAAGGATACATTGTTTTAGGCTTTATTAACCTATTTGCATGTGTGATTAGGAAGTTATGTTTAAATAACAGTTTAATTGAATGTAGCAGTTATACTGTCATTATGAAAAAAAACAAATTTTGTATTTGGAAACCCTACCAAATTACCTGATTCTGGTGAAACTCACATAGATACAATATTACAGGCAATTTTAGACACAATGCATGTTCAGTTTTGGAGTTATGTTTATATAACTTTCATATTTGGTATGTCAGTTATACTGTCATATTGTATTAAAAAAACTAACTTGAGTCTTTGTAAAACTTACAAAAGATATTTTTTCTAGTATAACTAACAAAGATACATGTATCCAGGCATTATTAGACATGTTGCATGTTTGGTGTAGGAATTATGATGAAAAACATTTTTATTGCTTATTTCGCATTATCTCAGGATTTTAAGAACATTACTGTCATAATGAGTAAAAAACTCCTTTTTGTGTTTGCAAGCCTTCAAATAGCATATGTTTAGAGTAAAACTCACAAGGATGCATTGTTTTAGGCTTTATTAGCCTATTTGCATGTGTGGTTAGGAAGTTATGTTAAAATAACTGTCAAATTGAATATAGCAGTTATAATGTCATTATGAGAAAAACCCAAATTTTGTATTTGTAAACCTTACCAAATTACCTGATTCTGGTAAAACTCACATAGATACAATATTATAGGCATTTTTAGACATAATACTTGTTCAAAATTGGAGTTATGTTTATATATATTTCATATTTGGTATGACAGTTATAATGTTATATTGAATTAAAAAAACTAACTTGCCTCTTTGCAAAACTTACAAAAGATATGTTTTCTAGTAAAACTAACAACGATACATATGTTCACGCATTATTAGACATGTTGCATGTTTGGTGTAGGAATTATTTTGAAAAAACATTTTTATTGCTTATTTCGCATTATCTCAGGATTTTAAGAACATTACTGTCATAATGAGTAAAAAACTACTTTTTGTGTTTGCAAGCCTTAAAATAGTATATGTTTCGGTAAAACTCACATGGATGCATTGTTTTAGGCTTTATTAGCCTATTTTGCATGTGTGGTTAGAAGTTATGTTTAAATAACTGTCAAATTGAATGTAGCAGTTATCTGTCATTATGAGTAAACCCCTAATTTTTGTAATTGTACACCTTACCAAATTACCTGATTCTTGTAAAACTCAAATAGATTCAATATTTTAGGCATTTTTAGACAAAATGCATGTTTAGTTTTGGAGTTATGTTTATATAACTTTCATATTTGGTATGACAGTTATACTTTCATATTGAATTAAAAAAACTTAACTTGCCTCTTTGCAAAACTTACAAAAGATAATTTTTCTAGTAAAACTAACAAAGATACATATCTTCACGCATTATTAGACAGCTTGCATGTTTGGTGTAGGAATTATGTTGAAAAACATTTTTATTGCTTATTTCGCATTATCTCATTATTTTAAGAACATTACTGTCATAATGAGTAAAAAACTACTTTTTGTGTTTGCAAGCCTTAAAATAGCATATGTTTCGAGTAAAACTCACAAGGATGCATTGTTTTAGGCTTTATTAACCTATTTTGCATGTGTGGTTAGGGAGTTATGTTTAAATAACAGTCAAATTGAATGTAGCAGTTAAACAGTCATTATGAAAAAAAAACAATTTTTGTATTTGTAAACCTTACCAAATTACCAGATTCTTGTGAAACTCACATAGATACAATATTTTAGGCATTTTTAGACATTAATGCATGTTCAATTTTGGAGTTATGTTTATATATATTTCATATTTGGTATGACAGTTATACTGTCATATTGAATTAAAAAAACTAACTTGCCTTTTTGCAAAACTTACAAAAGATATTTTTTCTAGTAAAACTAACAAAGATTCATGTCTTCAGGCATTATTAGACATGTTGCATGTTTGGTGTAGGAATTAAGTTGAAAAACATTTTTATTGCTTATTTCGCATTATCTCAGGATTTTAAGAACATTACTGTCATAATGAGTAAAAAACTACTTTTTGTGTTTGCAAGCCTTAAACTAGCAAATGTTTCCAGTAAAACTCACAAGGATACATTGTTTTAGGCTTTATTAACCTATTTGCATGTGTGATTAGGAAGTTATGTTTAAATAACAGTTTAATTGAATGTAGCAGATATACTGTCATTATGAAAAAAAACAAATTTTGTATTTGGAAACCTTACCAAATTACCTGATTCTGGTGAAACTCACATAGATACAATATTACAGGCAATTTTAGACACAATGCATGTTCAGTTTTGGTGTTATGTTTATATAACTTTCATATTTGGTATGTCAGTTATACTGTCATATTGTATTAAAAAAACTAACTTGAGTCTTTGTAAAACTTACAAAAGATATTTTTTCTAGTATAACTAACAAAGATACATGTATCCAGGCATTATTAGACATGTTGCATGTTTGGTGTAGGAATTATAATGAAAAACATTTTTATTGCTTATTTCGCATTATCTCATGATTTTAAGAACATTACTGTCATAATGAGCAAAAAACTCCTTTTTGTGTTTGCAAGCCTTCAAATAGCATATGTTTAGAGTAAAACTCACAAAGATGCATTGTTTTAGGCTTTATTAGCCTATTTGCATGTGTGGTTAGGAAGTTATGTTAAAATAACTGTCAAATTGAATATAGCAGTTATAATGTCATTATGAGAAAAACCCAAATTTAGTATTTGTAAACCTTACCAAATTACCTGATTCTGGTAAAACTCACATAGATACAATATTATAGGCATTTTTAGACATAATACTTGTTCAATTTTGGAGTTATGTTTATATATATTTCATATTTGGTATGACAGTTATAATGTTATATTGAATTAAAAAAACTAACTTGCCTCTTTGCAAAACTTACAAAAGATATGTTTTCTAGTAAAACATATGTTCACGCATTATTAGACATGTTGCATGTTTGGTGTAGGAATTATGTTGAAAAAACATTTTTATTGCTTATTTCGCATTATCTCAGGATTTTAAGAACATTACTGTCATAATGAGTAAAAAAATACTTTTTGTGTTTGCAAGCCTTAAAATAGTATATGTTTCGGTAAAACTCACATAGATGCATTGTTTTAGGCTTTATTAGTCTATTTTGCATGTGTGGTTAGAAGTTATGTTTAAATAACTGTCAAATTGAATGTAGCAGTTATCTGTCATTATGAGTAAACCCCTAATTTTTGTAATTGTACACCTTACCAAATTACCTGATTCTTGTAAAACTCAAATAGATTCAATATTTTAGGCATTTTTAGACAAAATGCATGTTTAGTTTTGGAGTTATGTTTATATAACTTTCATATTTGGTATGACAGTTATACTTTCATATTGAATTAAAAAATCTTAACTTGCCTCTTTGCAAAACTTACAAAAGATAATTTTTCTAGTAAAACTAACAAAGATACATATCTTCACGCATTATTAGACAGCTTGCATGTTTGGTGTAGGAATTATGTTGAAAAATTTTTTTATTGCTTATTTCGCATTATCTCATTATTTTAAGAACATTACTGTCATAATGAGTAAAAAACTACTTTTTGTGTTTGCAAGCCTTAAAATAGCATATGTTTCGAGTAAAACTCACAAGGATGCATTGTTTTAGGCTTTATTAACCTATTTTGCATGTGTGGTTAGGGAGTTATGTTTAAATAACAGTCAAATTGAATGTAGCAGTTAAACAGTCATTATGAAAAAAAAACAATTTTTGTATTTGTAAACCTTACCAAATTACCAGATTCTTGTGAAACTCACATAGATACAATATTTTAGGCATTTTTAGACATTAATGCATGCTCAATTTTGGAGTTATGTTTATATATATTTCATATTTGGTATGACAGTTATACTGTCATATTGAATTAAAAAAACTAACTTGCCTTTTTGCAAAACTTACAAAAGATAAATTTTCTAGTAAAACTAACAAAGATTCATGTCTTCAGGCATTATTAGACATGTTGCATGTTTGGTGTAGGAATTAAGTTGAAAAACATTTTTATTGCTTATTTCGCATTATCTCAGGATTTTAAGAACATTACTGTCATAATGAGTAAAAAAACTACTTTTTGTGTTTGCAAGCCTTAAAAGAGCAAATGTTTCGAGTAAAACTTACAAGGATGCATTGTTTTAGGCTTTATTAGCCTATTTTGCATGTGTGGTTAGAAGTTATGTTTAAATAACTGTCAAATTGAATGTAGCAGATATCTGTCATTATGAGTAAACCCTTAATTTATATAATTGTACACCTTACCAAATTAACTGATTCTGGTGAAACTCACATAGATACAATATTACAGGCAATTTTAGACACAATGCATGTTCAGTTTTGGAGTTATGGTTATATAACTTTCATATTTGGTATGACAGTTATACTGTCATATTGAATTAAAAAAACTTATTTGCCTCTTTGCAAAACTTACAAAAGATAATTTTTCTAGTAAAACTAAAAAAGATACATGTCTTCAGGCATTATTAGACATGTTGCATGTTTGGTGTAGGAATATTGTTGAAAAACATTTTTATTGCTTATTTCGCACTATCTCAGGATTTTAAGAACATTACTGTCATAATGAGTAAAAAACTACTTTCTGTGTTTGCAAACCTTAAAATAGCATATGTTTCGAGTAACACTCACAAGCATGCATTGTTTTAGGCTTTAATAACCTATTTTGCATGTGTGGTTAGGGAGTTATGTTTAAATAACAGTCAAATTGAATGTAGCAGTTAACTGTCATTATGAGTAAACCCCTAATTTATGTAATTGTACACCTTACCAAATTAACTGATTCTTGTAAAACTCACATAGATACAATATTTAGGCATTTTTAGACATAATACATGTTCCGTTTTGGAGTTATGTTTATATAACTTTCATATTTGGTATGACAGTTATACTGTCATATTGTATTAAAAAAAACTAGCTTGAGTCTTTGTAAAACTTACAAAAGATACATTTTCTAGTAAAACTAACAAAGATACATGTCTTCAAGCATTATTAGACATGTTGCATGTTTGGTGTAGGAATTATGTTGAAAAACATTTTTATTACTTTTTTTGCATTATCTCAGGATTTTAAGAACATTACTGGCATATTGAGTAAAAAACTACTATGGAAGTATACTGTCACATTCAATCTGACTGTTTTTTAAACATAACTCCTAAATCATGCAAGTAAAATGTCAAATAATGCCTGGAGAAATGTATCTTTGTAAGTTTTACAGGAAAAAAATAGTTTGTAAGGTTTGTAAAGACACAAGTTAGCTTTTTTTTTACTCAATATGACAGTATAACTGTCATACTAAATATGAAAGTTGAATAAATATAACACCAAAACCAAACTTGCAATCCGTCTAAAAATGCCTGTAATATTGAATATATGTGAGTTTTACCAGAATCAGTTATTTTGGTAAAGTTTACAAATACAAAAATTGGGTTTTACTCTTAATGACAGTATAACTGCCATATTCAAAATAACAGTTATTTAAACATAGCTCCTAAACCAAATATGCTAAATGGCTAATAATGCCTGGAGAAATGAATCTTTGTGAGTTTTACTAGAAAACATTTTTTTTGTAAGGTTTGTAAAGAAAAAAGTTAGTTGTTTTTTTTACTCAATATGATGGTATAACTGTCATACTATATATGAAAGTTAGATAAACATAATTCCAAATCCAAACTCCTAAACCAAACTTGCAGTCTGTCTTAAACTGCCTGTAATATTTAATCTATGTGAGTTTTGACAGAATCAGGTATTTTGGTAAGGTTTACAAATACAAAACTTGGGTTTTACTCATAATGACAGTATAACTGCAACTTTTGATATGACAGTTATTTAAACATAACTCCTAAACCAAATATGATAAATGACTAATAATGCCTGGAGAAATGTAAGTTTGTGAGTTTTACTGGGAAAAAAATAATGTGTAAGGTTTATAAAGACACAAGTTATTTGTTTTATTTAATATGATGATATAACTGTCATACTAAATATGAAAATTATATAAACATAACTCCAAAACCTAAATGCATTTTGTCTAAAAATGCCTGTAATACTGTATCTTTTTGAGTTTTACCAGAATCAGGTATTTTGGTAAGGTTGACAAATACAAACATTAGGTTTTACAGTATACTGCCACATTCAATATGACGACTATTTAAACATTACTCCAAAACCAAACATGCATTATGTCTAAAAAATTCCTATAATTTTGTATCTACGTGAGTTTTACTAGAATCAGTTGTTTTTGTAAGGTTTATAAATACAAAATATTAGTTTTTCTCATAATGAGAGTATACTGTCACAATCAATCTGACAAAATGGCTAATAATGCCTAGAGGAATGTATCTTTGTGAATTTTACCGGAACAAATATTTTGTAAGGTTTGTAAAGACACACGTTAGTTTTTTTTACTTAATTTTACAGTATAGCTGTCATACTATATATGAAAGTTTTATAAACATAACTCCAAAACCAAACATGCAATCCGTCTAAAAATGTCTGTAATATTTATTATATGTAAGTTTTATCAGAATCAGGTATTTTGGTAAGGTCTACAAATCAAAAAATTTAGTTTTACTCATAGTGACAGTATAACTGCCACACTCAGTATGACAGTTATTTAACCATAACTCCTAAAACACAAATGCAAAATGACTAATAATGCCTAGAGAAATGTATATTTGTGAATTTTACTGGAAAAAAATATTTTGTAAGGTTTGTAAAGATACAAATTAGTGTTTTATTACTCAATATGATGGTATAACTGTCATACTAAATATGAAAGTTATATAAACATAACTCCAAAACAAAACATACATGTCTAAAAATTCCTGTAATATTGTATCGATGTGGGTTTTACCAGATACAGGTTTTTTGGTAAGGTTTACAAATACAAAAAATAGGTTTTACTCATAATGACAGTATAACTGCCACATTCAATATGACAGTTATTTAAACATAACTCCTAAACCAAACATGTTAAATGGCTAATAATGCCTGGGGAAATGTATCTTTGTGAGTTTAACTGGAAAAAAATATATTTTGTAAGGTTTGTAAAGACAAAAGTTAGTTTTTTTTTACTCATAATGACAGTATAACTGCCACATTCAAAATGACAGTTATATAAACATAACGCCAAAACCAAACATGCATTATGTCTAAAAATGCCTGTAATATTAAATCTATGTGAGTTTGACCAGAATCAGGTATTTTGGTAAGGTTTACAAATAAAAAAGTAGGTTTTACTCATAATGACAGTATAACTGCCACGTTCAAAATTACAGTTATTTAAACATAACTCCTAATTTAAACATGCTGAATGGCTAATACTGCCTGGAGAAAGGTATCTTTGTGAGTTTAACTGGAAAATAAAAATATTTTGTAAGGTTTGTAAAGACACAAGTTAAGTTTTTTTATTCAATATGTTTGTATAACTGTCATAATAAATGTAAAAGATACATAAACATAACTCCAAAACCAAACATGCATTATGTCTAAAAATGCCTGTAATTTTGTATACATGTGAGTTTTACTAGAATCAGTTGTTTTTGTAAGGTTTACAAATACAACATATTAGTTTTACTCATTATGACAGTATACTGTCACATTTAATCTGACAAAATGGCTAATAATGCCTTGAGGAATGTATCTTTGTGATTTTTACTGGAAAAAATATTTTGTAATGTTTGTAAAGACACGAGTTAGTTTTTTTTTTTTTTACAATATTTTACAGTATAGCTGTCATACGATATATGAAAGTTATATAAACACAACTCCAAAACCAAATATGCAATATGCGAATTTTATCAGAATCAGGTATTTTGGTAAGGTTTACAAAAACAAAAATTAGGTTTTACTCATAGTGACAGTATAACTGCCACACTCAATATGACAGTTATTTAAACATAACTCCTAAAACACAAATGCAAAATGACTAATAATGCCTAGGAAAGGTATATTTGTGAATTTTACTGGAAAACAATATTTTGTAAGGTTTGTAAAGATACAAATTAGTTTGTTTTTTTACTCAATATGATGGTATAACTTTCATACTAAATATGAAAGTTATATAAACATAACTCCAAAACCAAACATGCTTTATGTCTAAAAATTCCTGTAATATTGTATAGATGTGGTGCAAAAAATAGGTTTTACTCATAATGACAGTATAACTGCCACACTCAATATGACAGTTATTTAAACATAACTCCTAAACCAACCATGATAAATGGCTAATTATACCTGGAGAAATGTATCTTTGTGAGTTTTCTGGAGAAAAAACAGAAGTAAGGTTTATAAAGACACAAGTTATTTTTTTTACTCAATATAATTGTATAACTGTCATACTAAATATGAAAGTTGTTTAAACATAACTCCAAAACCAAACATGCATTATGTCTAAAAATGCCTGCAATATTGTATCTATGTGATTTTTACCAGAATCAGGTATTTTTGGTAAGGTTTACAAATACAAAAATTAGGTTTTACTCATAATGACAGTATACTACTACATTCAATCTGACAGTTATTTAAACATAACTCCTAAACCACACATACAAAATGGCTAATAATGCCTGGAGAAATGTATCTTTGTGAGTTTTCCTGGAAAATTTTTTTTTTTATAAGGTTTGTAAAGACACAAGTTAGTTTTTTTTACTTAATATGACAGTATAACTGTCTTACTAAATATTAAAGTTAAATAAACATAAATCAAATCAAATCAAATCAACTTTATTTATAAAGCACATTTAAAATTTACCACAGGGGTAGCCAAAGTGCTGTACAATGAGCAGGTTAAAAGATAAAACGAGTACCGAGCAAACACAACACAACACAAACAGAACATGATAAAAAATAAATAATTAAAATAGAATTAATAAAAACATAAAAACATAAAAACAGGATCACAGCAGGTGTATTATGGGGCGCCATTGCAGGATGGATATCACTCAGTGTTAAAAGCCATGGAATAAAAGTATGTTTTTAAGAGAGATTTAAAAACAGGAAGAGAGGATGCTTGTCTAACACTCAGGGGTAGGTACATAACTCCAAAACCAAACTTGCAATACGTCTAAAAATGCCTGTAATATTGAATCTATGTGAGTTTTACCAGAATCAGGTATTCAGGTAAGGTTTACAAATACAAAAATTGGGTTTTACTCATAATGACAGTATAACTGCCGTATTCAAAATAACAGTTATTTAAACACAACTCCTAAACCAAACATGCTAAATGGCTAATAATGCCTGGAGAAATGTATCTTTGTGAATTTTACTAGAAAAAACTATTTTGTAAGGTTTGTAAAGACAAAAGTTATTTTTTTTTACTGAATATGATGGTATAACTGTCAAACTAAATATAAAATTAATATAAACATAATTCCAAAAACAAACTCCTAAACCAAACTTGCAATCCGTCTTAAACTGTCTTTAATATTGAATCTATATGAATTTTACCTGAATCAGGTATTTTGGTAAAGACACGAGTTAGTTGTTTTTTTTACACAATTTAACAGTATAGCTGTCATACTATATATGAAAGTTATATAAACACAACTCCAAAACCAAATATGCAATCCATCTAAAAATGCCTGTAATATTGAATATATGTGAGTTTTATCAGAATCAGGTATTTTGGTAAGGTTTACAAAAACAAAAATTAGGTTTTACTCATATTGACAGTATAACTGCCACACTCAATATGACAGTAAATTAAACATAACTCCTAAAACACAAATGCAAAATGACTAATAATGCCTAGAGAAAGGTATATTTGTGAATTTTACTGGAAAACAATATTTTGTAAGGTTTGTAAATATACAAATTATTTTTTGTTTTTTACTCAATATGATGGTATAACTTTCATACTAAATATGAAAGTTATATAAACATAACTCCAAAACCAAACATGCTTTATGTCTAAAAATTCCTGTAATATTGTATCAATGTGGGTTTAACCAGAATCAGGTATTTTGGTAAGGTTTACAAATACAAAAAATAGGTTTTACTCATAATGACAGTATAACTGCCACACTCAATATGACAGTTGTTTAAACATAACTCCTAAACCAAACATGATAAATGGCTAATTATGCCTGGAGAAATGTATCTTTGTGAGTTTTACTGGGAATTTTTTTTTGTAAGGTTTATAAAGACACAAGTTTTTTTTTTTTTTTACTCAATATGATGTATAACTGTCATACTAAATATAAAAGTTGTATAAACATAATAATATGCATTATGTCTAAAAATGCCTGCAATATTGTATCTATGTGATTTTTACCAGAATCAGGTATTTTTGGTAAGGTTTACAAATACAAAAATTAGGTTTTACTCACTATGACAGTATACTGTCACATTCAATCTGACAGTTATTTAAACATACTGTAACTCCTAAACCACAATTACAAAATGGCTAATAATGCCTGGAAAAATGTATTTTTGTGAATTTTACTAGAAAAAAAATATTTTGTAAGGTTTGTAAAGAAAAACGTTTTTTTTTTTTTATTCAATATGATGGTATAACTGTCAAAATAAATATAAAAGTAATATAAACATAATTCCAAAACCAAACTCCTAAACCAAACTTGCAATCCGTCTTAAACTGCCTGTAATATTGAATCTATATGAGTTTTAACAGAATAAGGTATTTTGGTAAGGTTTACAAATACAAAACTTGGGTTTTACTCATAATGACAGTATAACTGCATTATTTGATATGACAGTTATTTAAACATAACTCCTGAACCAAACATGCTAAATGGCTATTAATGCCTGGAGAAATGTATACAAATATAACTCCAAAACCAAACATGCATTATGTCTAAAAATGCCTTTAATATTGTATCTATGTGAGTTTTACCAGAATCAGGTATTTTGGTAATGTTGAAATATACAAAAATTAGGTTTTAATTTATTTATTTATTTATTTATTTTTTTAATATATTTTATTAATATTATTTTTTAATTTTTCCCCTCCCTCAGGGGGGGGGGGCTCGGCGGGGCGGTTGCTGGTTGTTCCATCTCCATCGTTGGGGTCCCTGCGGGTGGGGTGGGTGGTTCCCGTGGCCCTGTGCCTGGGTGGTCCTGCGGCGGCCGGTTTGGGTGGGGTGGCCGGGGGCTGGCCTCGCCGCGCTCTCCGGGGGTGGGGGGTGGGCTCGTGGGGGCCCGGTTGCCGGTGGGGCGGGGGCGGTCTTCCCGTCCGGTTGCGGGGAGTCTCTGGGTCCCTCGGGCGGGGCGTCTCGCCTTTCTGCCCGTGTGGGGTGTGGTCTCTCGCTGGCTTGGGGTCTGGCTGTCCCCTGCTTTTCTCGTGCCCTGTCCTCTGCCGGGTGCGTCTGTCTGCGGCCTGCTGCTGGCCCTTGTGGGCGGTACGGTGGGTCGGGCTCTGGGGTTCCTGTCGCTGGCCGGCTTGGCTGCGTGGGGGTGGTGGTCCCTGGTTCCCTGGGCACCACGCCTCCTGTTTGTGGGTTGGGCTCTCGGGGGTGATGGGGCCGTGCTCTGGCTCCCACGCACTCTGGGAGTCGAATGTATTGTACATGCAAATTCACATATGCTCACATACGTACATAGGTACCTACGCTCCCACATACATACACAAATACAGTACATATTTACCTACCTAATGTTCGTACATCCACACGCACATTCAATATACAAACATACACATACACATACTGTACATATACATTCACTGTACAAACACATATACACATTCTGTACATATACATTCATTGTACAAACACATATACACATTCTGTACATATACAAGTACATATGCATACTTACACTCATGCACATAATCACGTTTCATCAAACATATATTAACGTTGTTGCCCTAGGGTAAACTGGGTGTAACACATGGCACACTGACAAAGCTTAACCTATTGTGACTATAACAATCTACAAGGTTAATGTAGGTTGCTTCTCTTTCTCCCCCTCCATTTTTCTGCATTCTTTCGTATCTCAAGTTATCATCACGTATATGTATTGTTGCATTTAAACAACTGTATTGTTGATAATAAAGGTAAATTATTGGTATTGTTCAATATCAATAGCGCTATTTCTATTGGTATTTGTATTGATCCATTTGTAGTGTAATAATGCTCATTGTCATTTCTGTATTATTTTTTATTTTTCGCTAACTGCTTATTTGCTATTACTTTTACCATCATATTTGTACATGTCATATTTGCTGATGTTGCTCTATTGTTGTTGTTGTTGTTGTTTGCTGTTGTTGTTTTTGTCTCTCTGTCTAATCCCCCTCTTGTCCCCACAATTTCCCCCTCTGTCTTCTTTTTTTTTCTCTTTCTATCCCCTCCTGCTCCGGCCCGGCTGCACTAAATGATAATATAAATACATTTAATAAAGTCAAATACAAATAAGGCAACAAGAGAAGTATCCTACACTTCTCTTTTGTAAAGTAAATCTGAACAGCCGACATGGGCATCTACATCAACTATATGATTTGCCTGAGAAGCTGGACAGGACATAAAAAAAATAAAAAAATAAAATAAAATAAAAAATAAAATAAAAAAATAAAAAAAAATTAGGTTTTACTCATAATGACAGTATAACTGCCACATTGACTGCCACCAAACATGCATGATGTCTAAAAATGCCTATAATTTTGTATCCATGTGAGTTTTACTAGAATCAGTTGTTTTTGTAAGGTTTACAAATACAAAATATTAGTTTTACTCATATTGACAGTATACTGTCACATTTAATCTGACAAAATGGCTAATAATGCCTTGAGGAATGTATATTTGTGAATTTTACTGGAAAAAAATATTTTGTAAGGTTTGTAAAGATACGATTTAGTTGGGTTTTTTCACACAATTTAACAGTATAGCTGTCATACTATATATGAAAGTTATATAAACACAACTCCAAAACCAAATATGCAATCCGTCTAAAAATGCCTGTAATATTGAATACATGTGAGTTTGATCAGAATCAGGTATTTTGGTAAGGTTTACAAAAACAAAAATTAGGTTTTACTCATAGTGACAGTATAACTGCCACACTCAATATGACAGTTAATTAAACATAACTCCTAAAACACAAATGCAAAATGACTCCAAAACCAAACATTCATTATGTCTAAAAATGCCTTTAGTATTGTATCTATGTGAGTAAGTATGTATGTAAGGTTTACAAATACAAAATATTAGTTTTATTCATATTGACAGTATACTGTCACATTTAATCTGACAAAATGGCTAATAATGCCTTGAGGAATGTATCTTTGTGAGTTTCACTGGAAAACATATTTTGTAAGGTTTGTAAAGACACAAGTTAGTTGTTTTTTTTACACAATTTAACAGTATAGCTGTCATACTATATATGAAAGTTATATAAACAAAATTCCAAAACCAAATATGCAATCCGTCTCAAAATGCCTGTAATATTGAATATATGTGAGTTTTATCAGAATCAGGTATTTTGGTAAGGTTTACGAATACAAAAATTAGGTTTTACTCATAGTGACAGTATAACTGCCACACTCAATATGACAGTTTTTTTAAACATAACTCCTAAAAAACAAATGCAAAATGACTAATAATGCCTGGAAAAATGTATCTTTGTGAATTTTAATGAAAAAAAAAAAAATTGTAAGGTTTGTAAAGACACAAATTAGTTTTTTTTTACTCAATATGATGGTATAACTGTCATACTAAATATGAAAGTTATATAAACATAACTCCAAAACCAAACATGTTTTATTTCTAAAAATTCCTGTAATATTGTATCTATGTGAGTTTTACCAGAATCAGGTATTTTGGTAAGGTTTACAAATACAAAAAATAGGTTTTACTCATAATGACAGTATAACTGCCACACTCAATATGACAGTTGTTTAAACATAACTCCTAAACCAAAGATGATAAATGGCTAATTATGCCTGGAGAAATGTATCTTTGTGAGTTTTACTGGGAATTTTTTTTTTGTAAGGTTTATAAAGACACAAGTTGTTGTTTTTTTTACTCAATATGATGGTATAACTGTCATACTAAATATAAAAGTTGTATAAACATAACTCCAAAACCAAATATGCATTATGTCTAAAAATGCCTGCAATATTGTATCTATGTGATTTTTACCAGAATCAGGTATTTTTGGTAAGGTTTACAAATACAAAAATTAGGTTTTACTCACTATGACAGTATACTGTCACATTCAATCTGACAGTTATTTAAACATACTGTAACTCCTAAACCACAATTACAAAATGGCTAATAATGCCTGGAAAAATGTATCTTTGTGAATTTTACTAGAAACAAAATGTTTTGTAAGGTTTGTAAAGAAAAACGTTTTTTTTTTTTTACTCAATATGATGGTATTACTGTCAAACTAAATATAAAAGTAATATAAACATAAATCCACAAAGTTAGTAAAGACACAAGTTAGTTGTTTTTTTTACACAATTTAACAGTATAGCTGTCATACTATATATGAAAGGTATATAAACAAAATTCCAAAACCAAATATGCAATCCGTCTAAAAATGCCTGTAATATTAAATATATGTGAGTTTTATCAGAATCAGGTATTTTGGTAAGGTTTACGAATACAAAATTTAGGTTTTACTCATAGTGACAGTATAACTGCCACACTCAATATGACAGTTTTTTTTAAACATAACTCCTAAAAAACAAATGCAAAATGACTAATAATGCCTGGAAAAATGTATCTTTGTGAATTTTAATGAAAAACAAAAATTTTGTAAGGTTTGTAAAAACACAAATTAGTTTTTTTTACTCAATATGATGGTATAACTGTCATACTAAATATGAAAGTTATATAAACATAACTCCCAAACCAAACCTGTTTTATTTCTAAAAATTCCTGTAATATTAATAATAAAATATTTATTATAATTAATAATTCCTGTAATATTAATAATAAAATAAAATAAAAATCAGTCTTTTCTTGAACAAACGACAAAAGGCGTTGAGGCGGCAGCTGGAGAAAGAAATGAGACGGTCTCACGTTGGCTCTCCCTCATGTTGCGACGCCTCCTCTTATTTGGACTTTCCCTGATTTACATGGCAACAGCTGTTTCCAAGGGAGGGGGGTCGTAAACAGCCATCGCCTTTGATTACAACAGTAATCAATGTGAGTTTTACTAGAATCAGGTATTTTGGTAAGGTTTACAAATACAAAAAATAGGTTTTACTCATAATGAAAATATAACTGCCACATTTAACATGACAGGTATTTAAACATAATTACTAAACCAAACATGATAAATGACTACTTATGCCTGGAGAAATGTATCTTTGTGAGTTTTACTGGGGGAAAAAAATTGTAAGGTTTATAAAGACACACGTTATTTTTTTTTACTCAATAAGACGGTATAACTGTCATACTAAATATGAAAGTTATATAAACATAACTCCAAAAACAAACATGAATTTTGTCTAAAAATACCTGTAATATTGTATCTATGTGAGTTTTACCACAATCAGGTATTTTGGTAAGGCTTACAAATACAAAAATTAGGTTTTACTCACTATGACAGTATACTGTCACATTCAATCTGACAGTTATGTAAACAAAACTCCTAAACCACACATACAAAATGGCTAATAATGCCTGGAGAAATGTATCTTTGTGAGTTATCCTGGAAAAAAAATAAAAATGTATAAGGTTTGTAAAGACACAAGTTAGTTTTTTTTACTTAATATGACAGTAAAACTGTCATAATAAATATGAAAGTTAAATAAACATAACTCCAAAACCAAACTTGCAATACGTCTAAAAATGCCTGTAATATTGAATCTATGTGAGTTTTACCAGAATCAGGTATTTTGGTAAGGTTTACAAATACAAAAAATGGGTTTTAATCATAATGACAGTATAACTGCCATATTCAAAATAACAGTTATTTAAACATAACTCCTAAACCAAACATGCTAAATGGCTAATAATGCCTGGAGAAATGTATCTTTGTGAGTTTTACTAGAAAAAAATATTTTGTAAGGTTTGTAAAGACAAAAGTTTTGTTTTTTTTACTGAATATGATGGTATAACTGTCAAACTAAATATAAAAGTAATATAAACATCATTCCAAAACCAAACTCCTAAACCAAACTTGCAATCCGTCTTAAACTGCCTGTAATATTGAATCTATATGAGTTTTACCAGAATCAGGTATTTTGGTAAGGTTTACAAATACAAAACTTGGGTTTTACTCATAATGATAGTATAACTGCATTATTTGATATGACAGTTATTTAAACATAACTCCTAAACCAAACATGATAAATAGCTAATAATGCCTGGAAAAATGTATATAAACATAACTCCAAAACCAAACATGCATCATGTCTAAAAATGCCTGTAATATTGTATCTATGTGAGTTTTACTAGAATCAGGTATTTTGTTAAGGTTTACAAATACAAAAATTAGGTTTTACTCACTATGACAGTATACTGTCACATTCAATCTGACTGTTATTTAAACACAAATTCTAAACCACAGATGCAAAATGGCTAATAATAACTGGAGAAATGTATTTTTGTGAGTTTTACTGGAAAAAAAATATTTTGTAAGGTTTCTATAGACACAAGTTAGTTTTTTTTACTCAATATGATGGAAACATGCTTTATGTCTAAAAAATTCTGTAATATTTTATCCATGTGAGTTTTATCAGAATCAGTTATTTTGGTAATTTTACAAATACCAAAATTAGGTTTTACTCATAATGACAGTATATCTGACGCATTCAATCTGACAGTTATTTAAACATTTTGTAACTCCTAAACCACAAATACAAAATGGCTAATACTGCCTGGAGAAATGTATCTTTGTGAGTTTTCCTGGAAAAAAAAAATATATATATATAAGGTTTGTAAAGACACAAGTTAGTTTTTTTACTTAATATGACAGTAGAACTGTCATACTAAATATGAAAGTTAAATAAACATAACTCCAAAACCAAACTTGCAATACATCTAAAAATCCCTGTAATATTGAATCTATGTGAGTTTTACCAGAATCAGGTATTTTGGTAAGGTTTACAAATACAAAAATTGGGTTTTACTCATAATGACAGTATAACTGACATATTCAAAATAACAGTTATTTAAAGAGAACTCCTAAACCAAACATGCTAATGCTAATAATGCCTGGAAAAATGTATCTTTGTCAGTTTTACTAGAAAAAAATATTTTGTAAGGTTTGTAAAGACAAAAGTGTTTTTTTTTTTTACTCAATATGATGGTATAACTGTCAAACTAAATATAAAAGTAATATAAACATCATTCCAAAACCAAACTCCTAAACAAAACTTGCAATCCGTCTTAAACTGCCTGTAATATTGAATCTATATGAGTTTTACCAGAATCAGGTATTTTGGTAAGGTTTACAAATACAAAACTTGGGTTTTACTCATAATGATAGTATAACTGCATTATTTGATATGACAGTTATTTAAACATAACTCCTAAACCAAACATGATAAATAGCTAATAATGCCTGGAAAAATGTATATAAACATAACTCCAAAACCAAACATGCATCATGTCTAAAAATGCCTGTAATATTGTATCTATGTGAGTTTTACTAGAATCAGGTATTTTGTTAAGGTTTACATATACAAAAATTAGGTTTTACTCACTATGACAGTATACTGTCACATTCAATCTGACTGTTATTTAAACACAAATTCTAAACCACAGATGCAAAATGGCTAATAATAACTGGAGAAATGTATTTTTGTGAGTTTTACTGGAAAAAAAAAATGTTGTAAGGTTTGTATTGACACAAGTTAGTTTTTTTTACACAATATGATGGAAACATGCTTTATGTCTAAAAAATTCTGTAATATTTTATCCATGTGAGTTTTATCAGAATCAGTTATTTTGGTAATTTTACAAATACCAAAATTAGGTTTTACTCATAATGACAGTATATCTGCCACACTCAATATGACAGTTATTTAAACATAACTCTAAACCAAACATGGTTAATGGCTAATAATGCCTGGAGAAATGTATCTTTGTGAGTTTTACAGGAAAAACATTTTTTTTAAGGTTTATAAAGACACAAGTTAGTTTTTTTTACTCAATATGACAGTATAACTGTAATACTAAATGTAAAAAATATATAAACATAACTCCAAAACCAAACATGCATTATGTCTAAAAATGCCTGTAATATTGTATCAATGTGAGTTTTACTAGAATCAGTTGTTTTTGTAAGTTTTTCAAATACAAAATATTGGTTTTACTCACTATGACAGTATACTGTCACATTCAATCTGACAGCTATTTAAAAATAACTCCTAAACCACACATGCAAAATGACTAATAATGCCGAGAAAAATGTATCTATCTGAATTTTATTGGAAAAAAATATTTTGTGAGGTTTTTAAAATTACGAGTTTGTTATTTTTTACTCAATTTGACAGTATAACTGTCATACTAAATATGAAAGTTATATACACATAACTCTAAAACCAAACTTGCAATCCGTCTAAAAATGCCTGTAATATTGAATCTATGTGAGTTTTACCAAAATCAGGTATTTTGGTAAGGTTTACAAATACAAAATTTAGGTTTTACTCATAATGACAGTATAACTGCCACACTCAATATGACAGTTTTTTAAACATAACTCTTAAAAAACAAATGCAAAATGACTAATAATGCCTGGAAAAATGTATCTTTGTGAATTTTAATGAAATTTTTTTTTTTGTAGGTTTGTAAAGACACAAATTAGTTTTTTTTTACTCAATATGATGGTATAACTGTCATACTGAATATGAAAGTTATATAAACATAACTCCAAAACCAAACATGTTTTATTTCTAAAAATTCCTGTAATATTGTATCTATGTGAGTTTTACCAGAATCAGGTATTTTGGTAAGGTTTACAAATACAAAAAATAGTTTTTACTCATAATGACAATATAACTGCCACATTTAACATGACAGGTATTTAAACAAAGCTACTAAACCAAACATGATAAATGGCTAATAATGCCTGGAGAAATGTATCTTTGTGAGTTTTACAGGAAAAAAAATAATTTCTAAGGTTTATAAAGACACAAGGTAGTTTTTTTTACTCAATATGATGGTTTAACCGTCATACTAAATATGAAAGTTATATATAAACATAACTCCAAAAACAAACATGAATTTTGTCTAAAAATACCTGTAATATTGTATCTATGTGAGTTTTACCAGAATCAGGTATTTTGGTAAGGTTTACAAATACAAAAATTAGGTTTTACTCACTATGACAGTATACTGTCACATTCAATCTGACAGTTATGTAAACATAACTCCTAAACCACACATGCAAAATGGCTAATAATGCCTGGAGAAATGTATCTTTGTGAGTTTTACTAGGAAAAATAATTTGTAAGGTTTGTAAAGACACACGTTAGTTTTTTTTACTCAATATGACAGTATAACTGTCATACTACATGCAGAAAATATATAAACATGACTCAAAACCAAACTTGCAATCCGTCTAAAAATGTCTGTAGTATTAAATATATGTGAGTTTTACCAAAATGAGGTATTTTGGTAAGGTTGACAAATAAAAAAAATAGGTTTTACTGATAGTGACATTATAAGTGCCACACTCAATATGACAGTTATTTAAACATAAGTCATAAACGACACATGAAAATGGCTATTAAACCTGGAGAAATGTATCTTTGTTAGTTTTACTAGAGTAATGATCTTTTGTAAGGTTTACAAAGACACAAGTTTTTTTACTCAATATGACGGTATACTGTCAAACTAAATAAAAAAGTTATAGAAACATAACTCCAAAACCTAACTCAAAAACCAAACATGCAATCCATTTAAAAATGCCTGTAATATTGAATACATGTGAGTTTTATCAGAATCAGGTATTTTGGTAAGGTTTACAAAAACAAAAATTAGGTTTTACTCATAGTGACAGTATAACCGCCACACTCAATATGACAGTTAATTAAACATAACTCCTAAAACACAAATGCAAAATGACTATATATATATTTGAGGTATATTTGTGAATTTTACTGGAAAAAAATATTTTTAAGGTTTGTAAAGATACAAATTATTTTTTGTTTTTTACTCAATATGATGGTATAACTTTCATACTAAATATGAAAGTTATATAAACATGACTCCAAAACCAAACATGCTTTATGTCTAAAAATTCTTGTAATATTGTATCGATGTGGGTTTTACCAAAATCAGGTATTTTGGTAAAGTTTACAAATACAAAAAATAGGTTTTACTCACTATGACAGTATACTGTCACATTCGATCTGACAGTTATTTAAACATAACTCCTAAACCACACATTCAAAATGACTAATAATGCCTGGAGAAATGTATCTCTGTGAATTTTTCTGGAAAAAAATATTTTGTAAGGTTTGTTATAACACAAGTTTTTTTTACTCAATATGACAGCAGTATACTGTCATAGTGAGTAAAACCAATATTTTGTATTTGCAAACCTTACAAAAAAAACTGATTCTAGTAAAACTCACATGGATACAATATTACAGTTTTTTTTAGATAATATGCATGTTTGGTTTTGGAGTTATGTTTATATAACTTTTACATTTAGAATGAAAGTTATAATGTCATATTGAGTAAAAAAAATAACTTGTCTTTACAAAATAACAATTTTTTCCAAGCATTATTAGCCATTTTGCATGTGTGGTTTAGGAGTTATATTTAAATAACTGTCATATTGAGTGTGGCAATTATACTGTCATTATGAGTAAAACCTTATTTTTGTATTTGTAAACCTTACCAAAATACCTGATTGTAGTAAAACTCACATAGATACAATATTACAGGCATTTTTTGGCATAATGCATGTTTGGTTTTGGAGTTATGTTTATATAACTTTCATATTTAGTATGACAGTTATACTGTCATATTAAGTAAAAAAAACTAACTTGTGTCTTTACAAACCTTACAAAATATTTTTTTTTTTTTCAGTAAAACTCACAAAGATACATTTCTCCAGGCATTATTAGTCATTTTCTATGTGTGGTTTAGGAGCTATGTTTAAATAACTGTCAGATTGAATGTGACAGCATACTGTCATAGTGAGTAAAACCAATATTTTGTATTTGTAAACCTTAAAAAAAAAATGATTCTAGTAAAACTCACATGGATACAATGTTACAGGCATTTTTAGACATAATGCATGTTTAGTTTTGGAGTTTTGTTTATATACATTTTACATTTAGTATGACAATTATACTGTCATATGGAGTAAAAAACAACTAACTTGTGTCTTTACAAACCTTACAAAAATGTTGTTTTTTTTCAGTAAAACTCACAAAGATGCATTTCTCCAGTCATTATTAGCCATTTAGCATGTTGGGTTTACGAGTTATGTTTAAATAACTGTCATTTTGAACATTGCAGTTATACTGTCATTATGAGTAAAACCTAATTTTTGTATTTGTAAACCTTACCAAAATACCTGTTTCTGGTAAAACTCACATAGATTCAATATTACAGGCATTTTTAGATGGATTGCATGTTTGGTTTTGAAGTTATGTTTATATAACTTTCAAATTTAGTAAGACAGTTATACCATCATATTGAGTAAAAAAAACTATATTGTGTCCAAACAAACCTTACAAAATATTTTTTTTCCGGTAAAACTCACAAAAATACATTTCTCCAGGCATTATTAGCCATTTTGCATCTGTGGTTTAGAATGTATGTTTAAATAACAGTCATATTGAATGTGACAGTATACTGTCATAGTGAGTAAAACCAAAATGTTGTATTTGCAAACCTTACAAAAACAAATTATTCTACTAAAACTCACTTGGATACAATATTATAGGCATTTTAAGACATAATGCATGTTTGGTTTAGGAATTATGTTGAAAAACAATTTTGTTGCTTTTTTTGCATTATATCAGGATTTTAAAAACATCACTGTCAAATTGAGAAAAAAACTACTTTTTTTAATTGCAAGCCTTAAAAAAGCATATGTTCGAGTAAATCTCACAAGGATACATTGTTTTAGGCATTATTAGCATTTTTGCATGTGTGGTTTAGGAGTTATGTTTAAATAACTGTCAGATTGAATGTGACAGTATACTGTCATAGTGAGTAAAATCAATATTTTGTATTTGCAAACCTTACAAAAACAACTTATTCTAGTAAAACTCACATGGATTCAATATTACAGGCATTTTTAGATATAAAGCATGTTTGGTTTTGGAGATATGTTTATATAAATTTTACATTTAGTATGAGAGTTACACTGTCATATGGAGTAATAAAAACTAACTTGTGTCTTTACAAACCTTACAAAAAAATGTTTTTTTCCAGTAAAACTCACAAAAATGCATTTCGCCAGTCATAATTAGCCATTTAGCATGTTTGGTTTAGGAGTTATGTTTAAATAACTGTCATTTTGAATGTGGGAGTTATTCTGTCTATGAGTAAAACCTAATTTTTGTATTTGTAAACCTTACCAAAATACCAGATTCTGGTAAAACTCACATAGATTCAATATTACAGGCATTTTTAGACATAATGTATGTTTGGTTTTGGAGTTATATTTATATAACTTTCATATTTAGTATGACAGTTATACCATCATATTAAATAAAAAAAACTAACTTGTGTCTTTATAAACCTTACAAATTATTTGTTTCCAGTAAAACTCACACTGATACATTTCTCCAGGCATTATTAGCCATTTATCATGTTTGGTTTAGGAGTTATGTTTAAATAACTGTCATATCAAATGTTGCAGTTATACTGTCATTATGAGTAAAACCCAAGTTTTGTATTTGTAAACCTTACCAAAATACCTGATTCTGGTAAAACTCACATAGATTAAATATTACAGGCAGTTTAAGACATATTGCAAGTTTGGTTTAGGAGTTTGGTTTTGGAATTATGTTTATATAACTTTCATATTTAGTATGACGGTTATACCATGATATTGAGTAAAAAAAAACTAACTTTTGTCTTTACAAACCTTACAAAATATTTTTTTCTAGTAAAAATCACAAAGCTACATTTCTCCAGGCATTATTAGCCATGTATCATGTATGGTTTAGGAATTATGTTTAAATAACTGTCATGTTGAGTGTGGCAGTATACTGTCATAGTGAGTAAAACCTAATTTTTGTATTTGTAAACCTTACCAAAATACCTGATTCTGGTAAAACTCACATAGATACAATATTACAGGAATTTTTAGACATAAAACCTTTTTGGTTTTGGAGTTATGTTTATATAACTTTCATATTTAGTATGACAGTTATACCATCATATTGCGTAAAAAAAACAAATTTGTGTCTTTACAAACCTTACAAAATATTTTTTTCCATTAATATTCACAAAGATAAATTTTTCCAGGCATTCATAGTCATTTTGCATTTGTTTTTTTAGGAGTTATGTTTAAAAAACTGTCAAATTGAGTGTGGCAGTTATACTGTCATTATGAGTAAAACCTAATTTTTGTATTTGTAAACCTTACCAAAATACCTGATTTTGGTAAAACTCACATAGATTCAATATTACAGGCATTTTTAGACGGATTGCAAGTTTGGTTTTGGAGTTATGTGTATATAACTTTCATATTTAGTATGACAGTTATACTGTCAAATTGAGTAAAAAATAACAAACTTGTAATGTTACAAACCTTAGAAAATATTTTTTTCCAGTAAAATTCACGGAGATACATTTTTCTCGGCATTATTAGTCATTTTGCATGTGTGGTTTAGGAGTTATGTTTAAATAACAGTGAGATTGAATGTGACAGTATACTGTCATAGTGAGTAAAACCAAATTTTTGTATTTGTAAGCCTTAACAAAATACCTGATTCTAGTAAAACTCACATAGATTAAATATTACAGGCATTTTTAGACGGATTGCATGTTTGGTATTGGAGTTATGTTTATATAACTTTTACTTTTATTATGACAGTTATACAAACATATTGAATAAACATTTTTGTATTTTGTAATTTTTGTATTTATAAACCTTACCAAAATTCCTGATTCCGGTAAAACTCACATTGATACAATATTACAGGCATTTTAAGACATAAGGCATGTTTGGTTTTGGAGTTATGATTATAGACATTTTTCCAGGCATTATTAGCTATTTATCATGTTTGGTTTAGGAGTTATTTTTAAATAACTGTCATATCAAATAATTTCAGTTATGAGTAAAACCCAAGTTTTGTATTTGTAAACCTTATCAAAATACCTGATTCTGGTAAAACTCATATAGATTCAATATTACAGGCAGTTTAAGACGGATTGCAAGTTTGGTTTAGGAGTTTGGTTTTGGAATGATGTTTATATTACTTTTATATTTACTTTGACAGTTATACCATCATATTGAGTAAAAAAAAAAAAAAAAAAAAAAAAAAAAATTTCTAGTAAAACTCACAAAGATACATTTCTCCAGGCATTATTAGCTATTTAGCATGTTTGGTTAAGGAGTTATGTTTAAATAACTGTTATTTTGAATATGGCAGTTATACTGTCATTATGAGTAAAACCCAATTTTTGTATTTGTAAACCTTACCAAAATATCTGATTCTGGTAAAACTCACATAGATTCAATATTACAGGTATTTTTAGACATATTGCAAGTTTGGTTTCTGAGTTATGTTCATTTAACTTTCATATTTAGTATGACAGTTCTACTGTCATATTAAGTAAAAAAAACTAACTTGTGTCTTTACAATCCTTATACATTTTTTTTTTCCAGGAAAACTCACAAAGATACATTTCTCCAGACATTATTAGCCATTTTGTATTTGTGGTTTAGGAGTTACAATATGTTTAAATAACTGTCAGATTGAATGTGACAGTATACTGTCATAGTGAGTAAAACCTAATTTTTGTATTTGTAAACCTTACCAAAAATGGTAAAAATCACATGGATACAATATATTTCAGGCATTTTTAGACATAATGCATGTTTGGTTTTGGAGTTATGTTTATATACATTTTTCCAGGCTTTATTAGCTATTATCATGTTTGGTTTAGGAGTTATGTTTAAATAACTGTCAGATTGCATGTGACAGTATACTGTCATTATGAGTAAAACCTATTTTTTGTATTTGTAAACCTACCAAAATACCTTATTCTGGTAAAACCCACATCGATACAATATTACAGGAATTTTTTAGACATAAAACATGTTTGGTTTTGGAGTTATGTTTATATAACTTTCATATTTAGTATGACAGTTATACCAACATATTGAGTAAAAAAAAACTAATTTGTATCTTTACAAACAAAATATTGTTTTCCAGTAAAATTCACAAATATACATTTCTCTAGGCATTAGTAGTCATTTTGCATTTGTGTTTTAGGAGTTATGTTTAATTAACTGTCATATTGAGTGTGGCAGTTATACTGTCACTATGAGTAAAACCTAATTTTTGTATTCGTAAACCTTACCAAAATACCTGATTCTGATAAAACTCACACATATTCAATATTACAGGCATTTTTAGACAGATTGCATATTTGGTTTTGGAATTATGTTTATATAACTTTCATATATAGTATGACAGCTATATTGTTAAATTGTGTAAAAATACACAATTATTTACACAATTTAAATACCTGCCACTAGGGTGTAGCAGGTATTTTTTTCAGTAAAACTCACAAAGATACATTCCTCAAGGCATTATTAGCCATTTTGTCGGATTAATTGTGACAGTATACTGTCATTATGAGTAAAACTAATATTTTGCATTTGTAAACCTTACACAAACAACTGATTCTAGTAAAACTCACATGGATACAAAATTATAAGCATTTTTAGACATAATGCATGTTTGGTGGCAGTCAATGTGGCAGTTATACTGTCATTATGAGTAAAACCTAATTTTTGTATTTTTCAACCTTACCAAAATACCTGATTCTGGTAAAACTCACATAGATACAATATTACAGGCATTTTTAGACATAATGCATGTTTGGTTTTGGAGTTATGTTTATATAACTTTCATATTTAGTATGACAGTTATACCATCATATTAAATAAAAAAAACTAACTTGTGTCTTTATAAACCTTACAAATTATTTGTTTCCAGTAAAATTCACAATGATACATTTCTCCAGGCATTATTAGCCATTTATCATGTTTGGATTAGGAGTTATGTTTAAATAACTGTCATATCAAATGTTGCAGTTATACTGTCATTATGAGTAAAACCCAGGTTTTGTATTTGTAAACCTTACCAAAATACCCTATTCTGGTAAAACTCACATAGATTCAATATTACAGGCAGTTTAAGACAGATTGCAAGTTTGGTTTAGGAGTTTGTTTTTGGAATTATGTTTATATAACTTTCATATTTAGTATAACAGTTATACCATCATATTGAATAAAAAAAAACTAACTTTTGTCTTTACAAACCTTACAAAATATTTTTTTCTAGTAAAAATCACAAAGATACATTTCTCCAGGCATTATTAACCATTTTGCATGTGTGGTATAGGAGTTATGTTTACATAACTGTCATATTAAATGTGGCAGTTTTACTGTCATTATGAGTAAAACCATATTTGTGTATATGTAAACCTTACCAAAATACCTGATTCTGGTAAAACTCACATAGATACAATACTAAAGGCATTTTTAGACATAATGCATGTTTGGTTTTGGACTTATGTTTGTATACATTTTTCCAGGCATTATTAGCCATTTATCATGTTTGGTTTGGCTCTCTGAGCTGCCACCTTAATGTGGTAGAGGAGTTTGCGTGTCCCAATGATCCTAGGAGCTATGTTGTCCGGGGGCTTTATGCCCCCTGGTAGGGTCTCCCAAGACAAACTGGTCCTAGGTGAGGGATCAGACAAAGAGCAGCTCGAAGACCTCCATGAAATATAAAAACCAAGGACCCAGATTTCCCTCGCCCGGACGCGGGTCATCGGGGCCCCCCTCTGGAGCACGATGGCGAGCGCCTGGTGGCCGGGCCTGTCCCCGAAGAGCACAGCCCGAAGAGGCAACATGGGTCCCCCCTCCAATGGGCTCACCACCCATAGCAGGGGTCATAGAGGTCGGGTGCGATGTGAGCTGGGCGGCAGCCGAAGGCAGGGCACTTGGCGGTCCGATCCTCGGCTACAGAAGCTAGCTCTTGGGACGTGGAACGTCACCTCGCTGGGGGGGAAGGAGCCTGAGCTAGTGCGCGAGGTGGAGAAGTTCCGGCTAGATATAGTCGGACTCACTTCGACGCACAGCAAGGGCTCTGGAACCAGTTCTCTCGAGAGGGGCTGGACTCTCTTCCACTCTGGCGTTGCCGGCAGTGAGAGGCGACGGGCTGGGGTGGCAATTCTTGTTTCCCCCCGGCTCAGAGCCTGTACGTTGGAGTTCAACCCGGTGGACGAGAGGGTAGCTTCCCTCCGCCTTCGGGTGGGGGAACGGGTCCTGACTGTGGTTTGCGCTTACGCGCCAAACCGCAGATCAGAGTACCCACCCTTTTTGGATTCACTTGAGTGAGTACTTGAGAGTGCTCCCCCGGGTGATTCCCTCGTTCTACTGGGGGACTTCAATGCTCATGTTGGCAACGACAGTGAAACCTGGAGAGGCGTGATTGGGAAGAATGGCTGCCCGGATCTGAACCCGAGCGGTGTTTTGTTATTGGACTTTTGTGCCCGTCACAGATTGTCCATAACGAACACCATGTTCAAACATAAGGGTGTACATATGTGCACTTGGCACCAGGACACCCTAGGCCGCAGTTCCATGATCGACTTTGTAGTTGTGTCATCGGATTTGCGGCCTCATGTTTTGGACACTCGGGTGAAGAGAGGGGCGGAGCTTTCTACCGATCACCACCTGGTGTTGAGTTGGCTGCGATGGTTGGGGAGGATGCCGGACAGACCTGGCAGGCCCAAACGCATTGTGAGGGTTTGCTGGGAACGTCTGGCAGAGTCTCCTGTCAGAGAGAGTTTCAATTCCCACCTCCGGAAGAACTTTGAACATGTCACGAGGGAGGTGCTGGACATTGAGTCTGAATGGACCATGTTCCGCGCCTCTATTGTCGAGGCGGCTGATTGGAGCTGTGGCCGCAAGGTAGTTGGTGCTTGTCGTGGCGGTAATCCTAGAACCCGTTGGTGGACACCGGCGGTGAGGGATGCCGTCAAGCTGAAGAAGGAGTCCTATCGGGTTCTTTTGGCTCATAGGACTCCTGAGGCAGCGGACAGGTACCGACAGGCCAAGCGGTGTGCGGCTTCAGCGGTCACAGAGGCAAAAACTCGGACATGGGAGGAGTTCGGGGAAACCATGGAAAACGACTTCCGGACGGCTTCGAAGCAATTCTGGACCACCATCCGCCGCCTCAGGAAGGGGAAGCAGTGCACTATCAACACCGTGTATGGTGAGGATGGTGTTCTGCTGACCTCGACTGCAGATGTTGTGGATCGGTGGAGGGAATACTTCGAAGACCTCCTCAATCCCATCAACACGTCTTCCTATGAGGAAGCAGTGCCTGGGGAGTCTGTGGTGGGCTCTCCTATTTCTGGGGCTGAGGTTGCTGAGTTAGTTGAAAAGCTCCTCGGTGGCAAGGCCCCAGGGGTAGATGAGATCCGCCCGGAGTTCCTTAAGGCTCTGGATGCTGTGGGGCTGTCTTGGTTGACAAGACTCTGCACCATCGCGTGGACATCGGGGGCGGTACCTCTGGATTGGCAGACCGGGGTGGTGGTTCCTCTCTTTAAGAAGGAGAACCGGAGGGTGTGTTCTAACTATCGTGGGATCACACTCCTCAGCCTTCCCGGTAAGGTCTATTCAAGTGTATTGGAGAGGAGGCTATGCCGGATAGTCGAACCTCGGATTCAGGAGGAACAGTGTGGTTTTCGTCCTGGTCGTGGAACTGTGGACCAGCTCTATACTCTCGGCAGGGTCCTTGAGGGTGCATGGGAGTTTGCCCAACCAGTCTACATGTGTTTTGTGGACTTGGAGAAGGCATTCGACCGTGTCCCTCAGGAAGTCCTGTGGGGAGTGCTCAGAGAGTATGGGGTATCGGACTGTCTGATTGTGGCAGTCCGCTCCCTGTATGCTCAGTGCCAGAGCTTGGTCCGCATTGCCGGCAGTAAGTCGGACACGTTTCCAGTGAGGGTTGGACTCCGCCAAGGCTGCCCTTTGTCACCGATTCTGTTCATAACTTTTATGGACAGAATTTCTAGGCGCAGTCAAGGCGTTGAGGGGATCTGGTTTGGTGGCTGCAGGATTAGGTCTCTGCTTTTTGCAGATGATGTGGTCCTGATGGCTTCATCTGGCCAGGATCTTCAGCTCTCACTGGATCGGTTCGCAGCCGAGTGTGAAGCGACTGGGATGAGAATCAGCACCTCCAAGTCCGAGTCCATGGTTCTCGCCCGGAAAAGGGTGGAGTGCCATCTCCGGGTTGGGGAGGAGATCTTGCCCCAAGTTGAGGAGTTCAAGTACCTCGGAGTCTTGTTCACGAGTGAGGGAAGAGTGGATCGTGAGATCGACAGGCGGATCGGTGCGGCGTCTTCAGTAATGCGGACGCTGTATCGATCCGTTGTGGTGAAGAAGGAGCTGAGCCGGAAGGCAAAGCTCTCAATTTACCGGTCGATCTACGTTCCCATCCTCACCTATGGTCATGAGCTTTGGGTTATGACCGAAAGGACAAGATCACGGGTACAAGCGGCCGAAATGAGTTTCATCCGCCGGGTGGCGGGGCTCTCCCTTAGAGATAGTGTGAGAACCTCTGTCATCCGGGAGGAGCTCAAAGTAAAGCCGCTGCTCCTCCACATCGAGAGGAGCCAGAGTGGATCGTGAGATCGACAGGCGGATCGGTGCGGCGTCTTCAGTAATGCGGACGCTGTATCGATCCGTTGTGGTGAAGAAGGAGCTGAGCCGGAAGGCAAAGCTCTCAATTTACCGGTCGATCTACGTTCCCATCCTCACCTATGGTCATGAGCTTTGGGTTATGACCGAAAGGACAAGATCACGGGTACAAGCGGCCGAAATGAGTTTCATCCGCCGGGTGGCGGGGCTCTCCCTTAGAGATAGTGTGAAAAGCTCTGTCATCCGGGAGGAGCTCAAAGTAAAGCCGCTGCTCCTCCACATCGAGAGGAGCCAGATGAGGTGGTTCGGGCATCTGGTCAGGATGCCACCCGAACGCCTCCCTAGGGAGGTGTTTAGGGCACGTCCGACCGGTAGGAGGCCGCGGGGAAGACCCAGGACACGTTGGGAAGACTATGTCTCCCGGCTGGGCTGGGAACGCCTCGGGGTCCCACAGGAAGAGCTGGACGAAGTGGCTGGGGAGAGGGAAATCTGGGCTTCCCTGCTTAGGCTGCTGCCCCCGCGACCCGACCTCGGATAAGCGGAAGAAGATGGATGGATGGATGGATGGTTAAGGAGTTATGTTTAAATAACTGTCATATCAAATAATGCAGTTATACTGTCATTATGAGTAAAACCCAAGTTCTGTATTTGTAAACCTTATCAAAATACCTGATTCTGGTAAAACTCATATAGATTCAAT
Source organism: Nerophis lumbriciformis (assembly GCF_033978685.3). Classification (NCBI taxonomy): domain Eukaryota; kingdom Metazoa; phylum Chordata; class Actinopteri; order Syngnathiformes; family Syngnathidae; genus Nerophis; species Nerophis lumbriciformis. The sequence continues at coordinate 42,711,443 of NC_084555.2, forward strand.
ATTACAGGTAGTTTAAGACGGATTGCAAGTTTGGTTTAGGAGTTTGGTTTTCGAATTATGTTTATATTACTTTTATATTTAGTTTGACAGTTATACCATCACATTGAGTAAAAAAAAAAAATGTTTTTCTTTACAAACCTTACAAAATATTTTTTTCTAGTAAAACTCACAAAGATACATTTCTCCAGGCATTATTAGCCATTTAGCTTGTTTGGTTTAGGAGTTATGTTTAAATAACTGTTATTTTGAATATCGCAGTTATACTGTCATTATGAGTAAAACCAAATTTTTGTATTTGTAAACCTTACCAAAATACCTGATTCTGGTAAAACTCACATAGATTCAATATTACAGGCATTTTTAGACGTATTGCAAGTTTGGTTTTGGAGTTATGTTTATTTAACTTTCATATTTAGTATGACAGTTATACTGTCATATTAAGTGAAACAACTAACTTGTTTCTTTACAAACCTTATAAAAAAAATGTTTTCCAGGAAAACTCACAAAGATACATTTTTACAGGCATTATTAGCCATTTTGTAATTGTGGTTTATGATTTACAGTATGTTTAAATAACTGTCAGATTGAATGTGACAGTATACTGTCATAGTGAGTAAAACCAAATTTTTGTATTTGTAAACCTTACCAAAAATACCTGATTCTGGTAAAAAATCACAAACATACAATATTGCAGGCATTTTTAGACTAAATGCATGTTTGGTTTTGGAGTTATGTTTATACAACTTTTATATTTAGTATGACAGTTATACCATCATATTGAGTAAAAAAAAAAAAACTTGTGTCTTTATAAACCTTACAAAAAAAAATGTTCCCAGTAAAACTCACAAAGATAAATTTCTCAAGGCATAATTAGCCATTTATTACTGTCATAATGAGTAAAAAACTACTTTTTGTGTTTGCAAGCCTTAAAATAGCAAATGTTTAGAGTAAAACTCACAAGGATACATTGTTTTAGGCTTTTTTAGCCTATTTTGTATGTGTGGTTAGGAAATTATGTTTAAATAACTGTCAAATTGAATGTAGCAGTTATCTGTCATTATGAGTAAACCCCTAATTTATGTAATTGTACACCTAACCAAATTAACTGATTCTTGTAAAACTCACATAGATACAATATTTTAGGCATTTTTAGACATAATGCATGTTCAGTTTTGGAGTTATGTTTATATAACTTTCATATTTGGTATGACAGTTATAATGTCATTGAATTAAAAAAACTAATTTCCCTTTTTGCAAAACTTACAAAAGATAATTTTCTAGTAAAACTTACAAAGATACATGTCTTCAGGCATTATTAGACATGTTGCATGTTTGGTGTAGGAATTATGTTGAAAAACATTTTTATTGCTTATTTCGCAATATCTCAGGATTTTAAGAACATTACTGTCATAATGAATAAAAAAAGTACTTTTTGTAATTGCAAGCCTTAAAATAGCAAATGTTTCGAGTAAAACTCACAAGGATGCATTGTTTTAGGCTTTTTTAACCTATTTGCATGTGTGATTTGGGAGTTAAGCTTAAATAACAGTCAAATTGAATGTAACAGGTATACTGTCATAAAAAAACAAACAATTTTTGTATTTGCAAACCTTACAAAATTACCTGATTCTGGTAAAACTCACATAGATACAACATTACAGGCATTTTTAGACATAATGCATGTTCAGTTTTGGAGTTATGTTTATATAACTTTCATATTTGGTATGACAGCTATACTGTCATATTGTATGAAATAAACTAACTTGAGTCTTTGTAAAACTTACAAAAGATAATTTTTCTAGTATAACTAACAAATATACTTGTATCCAGGCATTATAAGACATGTTTGGTGTAGGAATTATGATGAAAAACTTTTTTATTGCTTATTTCGCATTATCTCAGGATTTTGAGAACATTACTGTCATGAGTTAAAAACTACTTTTTGTGTTTGCAAGCCTTAAAATAGCATATGTTTCGAGTAAAACTCACATGGATGCATTGTTTTAGGCTTTATTAGCCTATTTTGCATGTGTGGTTAGGAAGTTATGTTTAAATAACTGTCAAATTGAATGTAGCAGTTATCTGTCATTATGAGTAAACCCCTAATTTATGTAATTGTACACCTTACCAAATTGACTGATTCTTGTAAAATTCACATAGATACAATATTTTAGGCATTTTTAGACATAATGCATGTTTAGTTTTGGAGTTATGTTTATATAACTTTCATATTTGGTATGACAGTTATACTTTCATATTGAATTAAAAAAACTAACTTGCCTCTTTGCAAAACCTACAAAAGATAATTTTGTAGTAAAACTAACAAAGATACATTTCTTCAGGCATTATTAGACATGTTGCATGTTTGGTGTAGGAATTATGTTGAAAAACATTTTTATTGCTTATTTTGCATTATCTCAGGATTTTAAGAACATTACTGTCATAAAGAGTAAAAAATACTTTTTGTGTTTGCAAGCCTTTAAATAGCAAATGTTTCCAGTAAAACTCACAAGGATACATTGTTTTAGGCTTTATTAACCTATTTGCATGTGTGATTAGGAAGTTATGTTTAAATAACAGTTTAATTGAATGTAGCAGTTATACTGTCATTATGAAAAAAAACAAATTTTGTATTTGGAAACCCTACCAAATTACCTGATTCTGGTGAAACTCACATAGATACAATATTACAGGCAATTTTAGACACAATGCATGTTCAGTTTTGGAGTTATGTTTATATAACTTTCATATTTGGTATGTCAGTTATACTGTCATATTGTATTAAAAAAACTAACTTGAGTCTTTGTAAAACTTACAAAAGATATTTTTTCTAGTATAACTAACAAAGATACATGTATCCAGGCATTATTAGACATGTTGCATGTTTGGTGTAGGATTTATGATGAAAAACATTTTTATTGCTTATTTCGCATTATCTCAGGATTTTAAGAACATTACTGTCATAATGAGTAAAAAACTTCTTTTTGTGTTTGCAAGCCTTCAAATAGCATATGTTTAGAGTAAAACTCACAAGGATGCATCGTTTTAGGCTTTATTAGCCTATTTGCATGTGTGGTTAGGAAGTTATGTTAAAATAACTGTCAAATTGAATATAGCAGTTATAATGTCATAATGAGAAAACCCCAAATTTTGTATTTGTAAACCTTACCAAATTACCTGATTCTGGTAAAACTCACATAGATACAATATTATAGGCATTTTTAGACATAATACTTGTTCAAATTTGGAGTTATGTTTATATATATTTCATATTTGGTATGACAGTTATAATGTTATATTGAATTAAAAAAACTAACTTGCCTCTTTGCAAAACTTACAAAAGATATGTTTTCTAGTAAAACTAACAAAGATACATATGTTCACGCATTATTAGACATGTTGCATGTTTGGTGTAGGAATTATTTTGAAAAAACATTTTTATTGCTTATTTCGCATTATCTCAGGATTTTAAGAACATTACTGTCATAATGAGTAAAAAAATACTTTTTGTGTTTGCAAGCCTTAAAATAGTATATGTTTCGGTAAAACTCACATGGATGCATTGTTTTAGGCTTTATTAGCCTATTTTGCATGTGTGGTTAGAAGTTATGTTTAAATAACTGTCAAATTGAATGTAGCAGTTATCTGTCATTATGAGTAAACCCCTAATTTTTGTAATTGTACACCTTAACAAATTACCTGATTCTTGTAAAACTCAAATAGATTCAATATTTTAGGCATTTTTAGACAAAATGCATGTTTAGTTTTGGAGTTATGTTTATATAACTTTCATATTTGGTATGACAGTTATACTTTCATATTGAATTAAAAAAACTTAACTTGCCTCTTTGCAAAACTTACAAAAGATATTTTTCTAGTAAAACTAACAAAGATACATATCTTCACGCATTATTAGACAGCTTGCATGTTTGGTGTAGGAATCATGTTGAAAAACATTTTTATTGCTTATTTCGCATTATCTCATTATTTTAAGAACATTACTGTCATAATGAGTAAAAAACTACTTTTTGTGTTTGCAAGCCTTAAAATAGCATATGTTTCGAGTAAAACTCACATGGATGCATTGTTTTAGGCTTAATTAACCTATTTTGCATGTGTGGTTAGGGAGTTATGTTTAAATAACAGTCAAATTGAATGTAGCAGTTAAACAGTCATTATGAAAAAAAACAATTTTTGTATTTGTAAACCTTACCAAATTACCAGATTCTTGTGAAACTCACATAGATACAATATTTTAGGCATTTTTAGACATTAATGCATGTTCAATTTTGGAGTTATGTTTATATATATTTCATATTTGGTTTGACAGTTTTACTGTCATATTGAATTAAAAAAACTAACTTGCCTTTTTGCAAAACTTACAAAAGATAATTTTTCTAGTAAAACTAACAAAGATACATATGTTCACGCATTATTAGACATGTTGCATGTTTGGTGTAGGAATTATTTTGAAAAAACATTTTTATTGCTTATTTCGCATTATCTCAGGATTTTAAGAACATTACTGTCATAATGAGTAAAAAACTACTTTTTGTGTTTGCAAGCCTTAAAATAGTATATGTTTCGGTAAAACTCACATGGATGCATTGTTTTAGGCTTTATTAGCCTATTTTGCATGTGTGGTTAGAAGTTATGTTTAAATAACTGTCAAATTGAATGTAGCAGTTATCTGTCATTATGAGTAAACCCCTAATTTTTGTAATTGTACACCTTAACAAATTACCTGATTCTTGTAAAACTCAAATAGATTCAATATTTTAGGCATTTTTAGACAAAATGCATGTTTAGTTTTGGAGTTATGTTTATATAACTTTCATATTTGGTATGACAGTTATACTTTCATATTGAATTAAAAAAACTTAACTTGCCTCTTTGCAAAACTTACAAAAGATAATTTTTCTAGTAAAACTAACAAAGATACATATCTTCACGCATTATTAGACAGCTTGCATGTTTGGTGTAGGAATCATGTTGAAAAACATTTTTATTGCTTATTTCGCATTATCTCATTATTTTAAGAACATTACTGTCATAATGAGTAAAAAACTACTTTTTGTGTTTGCAAGCCTTAAAATAGCATATGTTTCGAGTAAAACTCACATGGATGCATTGTTTTAGGCTTAATTAACCTATTTTGCATGTGTGGTTAGGGAGTTATGTTTAAATAACAGTCAAATTGAATGTAGCAGTTAAACAGTCATTATGAAAAAAAAACAATTTTTGTATTTGTAAACCTTACCAAATTACCAGATTCTTGTGAAACTCACATAGATACAATATTTTAGGCATTTTTAGACATTAATGCATGTTCAATTTTGGAGTTATGTTTATATATATTTCATATTTGGTTTGACAGTTATACTGTCATATTGAATTAAAAAACTAACTTGCCTTTTTGCAAAACTTACAAAAGATAATTTTTCTAGTAAAACTAACAAAGATTCATGTCTTCAGGCATTATTGGACATGTTGCATGTTTGGTGTAGGAATTAAGTTGAAAAACATTTTTATTGCTTATTTCGCATTATCTCAGGATTTTAAGAACATTACTGTCATAATGAGTAAAAAACTACTTTTTGTGTTTGCAAGCCTTAAAATAGCAAATGTTTCGAGTAAAACTTACAAGGATGCATTGTTTTAGGCTTTATTAGCCTATTTTGCATGTGTGGTTAGAAGTTATGTTTAAATAACTGTCAAATTGAATGTAGCAGATATCTGTCATTATGAGCAAACCCTTAATTTATATAATTGTACACCTTACCAAATTAACTGATTCTGGTGAAACTCACATAGATACAATATTACAGGCAATTTTAGACACAATGCATGTTCAGTTTTGGAGTTATGGTTATATAACTTTCATATTTGGTATGACAGTTATACTGTCATATTGAATTAAAAAAACTTATTTGCCTCTTTGCAAAACTTACAAAAGATAATTTTTCTAGTAAAACTAAAAAAGATACATGTCTTCAGGCATTATTAGACATGTTGCATGTTTGGTGTAGGAATATTGTTGAAAAACATTTTTATTGCTTATTTCGCACTATCTCAGGATTTTAAGAACATTACTGTCATAATGAGTAAAAAACTACTTTTTGTGTTTGCAAACCTTAAAATAGCATATGTTTCGAGTAACACTCACAAGCATGCATTGTTTTAGGCTTTAATAACCTATTTTGCATGTGTGGTTAGGGAGTTATGTTTAAATAACAGTCAAATTGAATGTAGCAGTTAACTGTCATTATGAGTAAACCCCTAATTTATGTAATTGTACACCTTACCAAATTAACTGATTCTTGTAAAACTCACATAGATACAATATTTAGGCATTTTTAGACATAATACATGTTCCGTTTTGGAGTTATGTTTATATAACTTTCATATTTGGTATGACAGTTATACTGTCATATTGTATTAAAAAAAACTAGCTTGAGTCTTTGTAAAACTTACAAAAGATACATTTTCTAGTAAAACTAACAAAGATACATGTCTTCAAGCATTATTAGACATGTTTGGTGTAGGAATTATGTTGAAAAACATTTTTATTGCTTTTTTTGCATTATCTCAGGATTTTAAGAACATTACTGGCATATTGAGTAAAAAACTACTATGGAAGTATACTGTCACATTCAATCTGACTGTTTTTTAAACATAACTCCTAAATCATGCAAGTAAAATGTCAAATAATGCCTGGAGAAATGTATCTTTGTAAGTTTTACAGGAAAAAAATAGTTTGTAAGGTTTGTAAAGACACAAGTTAGCTTTTTTTTTACTCAATATGACAGTATAACTGTCATACTAAATATGAAAGTTGAATAAACATAACACCAAAACCAAACTTGCAATCCGTCTAAAAATGCCTGTAATATTGAATATATGTGAGTTTTACCAGAATCAGTTATTTTGGTAAAGTTTACAAATACAAAAATTGGGTTTTACGCTTAATGACAGTATAACTGCCATATTCAAAATAACAGTTATTTAAACATAGCTCCTAAACCAAATATGCTAAATGGCTAATAATGCCTGGAGAAATGAATCTTTGTGAGTTTTACTAGAAAAAATTTTTTTTGTAAGGTTTGTAAAGACAAAAGTTAGTTGTTTATTTACTCAATATGATGGTATAACTGTCATACTATATATGAAAGTTAGATAAACATAATTCCAAATCCAAACTCCTAAACCAAACTTGCAGTCTGTCTTAAACTGCCTGTAATATTTAATCTATGTGAGTTTTGACAGAATCAGGTATTTTGGTAAGGTTTACAAATACAAAACTTGGGTTTTACTCATAATGACAGTATAACTGCAACTTTTGATATGACAGTTATTTAAACATGACTCCTAAACCAAACATGATAAATGACTAATAATGCCTGGAGAAATGTAAGTTTGTGAGTTTTACTGGGAAAAAAATAATGTGTAAGGTTTATAAAGACACAAGTTATTTGTTTTATTTAATATGATGATATAACTGTCATACTAAATATGAAAGTTATATAAACATAACTCCAAAACCTAAATGCATTTTGTCTAAAAATGCCTGTAATACTGTATCTTTTTGAGTTTTACCAGAATCAGGTATTTTGGTAAGGTTGACAAATACAAACATTAGGTTTTACTCATAATGACAGTATACTGCCACATTCAATATGACGACTATTTAAACATTACTCCAAAACCAAACATGCATTATGTCTAAAAAATTCCTATAATTTTGTATCTACGTGAGTTTTACTAGAATCAGTTGTTTTTGTAAGGTTTACAAATACAAAATATTAGTTTTTCTCATAATGAGAGTATACTGTCACAATCAATCTGACAAAATGGCTAATAATGCCTAGAGGAATGTATCTTTGTGAATTTTACTGGAACAAATATTTTGTAAGGTTTGTAAAGACACACGTTAGTTTTTTTTACTTAATTTTACAGTATAGCTGTCATACTATATATGAAAGTTTTATAAACATAACTCCAAAACCAAACATGCAATCCGTCTAAAAATGTCTGTAATATTTATTATATGTAAGTTTTATCAGAATCAGGTATTTTGGTAAGGTCTACAAATCAAAAAATTTAGTTTTACTCATAGTGACAGTATAACTGCCACACTCAGTATGACAGTTATTTAACCATAACTCCTAAAACACAAATGCAAAATGACTAATAATGCCTAGAGAAATGTATATTTGTGAATTTTACTGGAAAAAAATATTTTGTAAGGTTTGTAAAGATACAAATTAGTGTTTTATTACTCAATATGATGGTATAACTGTCATACTAAATATGAAAGTTATATAAACATAACTCCAAAACCAAACATACATGTCTAAAAATTCCTGTAATATTGTATCGATGTGGGTTTTACCAGATACAGGTTTTTTGGTAAGGTTTACAAATACAAAAAATAGGTTTTACTCATAATGACAGTATAACTGCCACATTCAATATGACAGTTATTTAAACATAACTCCTAAACCAAACATGTTAAATGGCTAATAATGCCTGGGGAAATGTATCTTTGTGAGTTTAACTGGAAAAAAAAATATTTTGTAAGGCTTGTAAAGACAAAAGTTAGTTTTTTTTACTCATAATGACAGTATAACTGCCACATTCAAAATGACAGTTATATAAACATAACGCCAAAACCAAACATGCATTATGTCTAAAAATGCCTGTAATATTAAATCTATGTGAGGTTTGACCAGAATCAGGTATTTTGGTAAGGTTTACAAATAAAAAAGTAGGTTTTACTCATAATGACAGTATAACTGCCACGTTCAAAATTACAGTTATTTAAACATAACTCCTAATTTAAACATGCTGAATTGCTAATACTGCCTGGAGAAAGGTATCTTTGTGAGTTTAACTGGAAAATAAAAATATTTTGTAAGGTTTGTAAAGACACAAGTTAAGCTTTTTTATTCAATATGTTTGTATAACTGTCATAAAAAATGTAAAAGATACATAAACATAACTCCAAAACCAAACATGCATTATGTCTAAAAATGCCTGTAATTTTGTATACATGTGAGTTTTACTAGAATCAGTTGTTTTTGTAAGGTTTACAAATACAACATATTAGTTTTACTCATTATGACAGTATACTGTCACATTTAATCTGACAAAATGGCTAATAATGCCTTGAGGAATGTATCTTTGTGATTTTTACTGGAAAAAATATTTTGTAATGTTTGTAAAGACACGAGTTAGTTTTTTTTTTTTTACACAATTTTACAGTATAGCTGTCATACGATATATGAAAGTTATATAAACACAACTCCAAAACCAAATATGCAATATGCGAATTTTATCAGAATCAGGTATTTTGGTAAGGTTTACAAAAACAAAAATTAGGTTTTACTCATAGTGACAGTATAACTGCCACACGCAATATGACAGTTATTTAAACATAACTCCTAAAACACAAATGCAAAATGACTAATAATGCCTAGGAAAGGTATATTTGTGAATTTTACTGGAAAACAATATTTTGTAAGGTTTGTAAAGATACAAATTAGTTTGTTTTTTTACTCAATATGATGGTATAACTTTCATACTAAATATGAAAGTTATATAAACATAACTCCAAAACCAAACATGCTTTATGTCTAAAAATTCCTGTAATATTGTATAGATGTGGTGCAAAAAATAGGTTTTACTCATAATGACAGTATAACTGCCACACTCAATATGACAGTTATTTAAACATAACTCCTAAACCAACCATGATAAATGGCTAATTATACCTGGAGAAATGTATCTTTGTGAGTTTTCTGGAGAAAAAAAAGAAGTAAGGTTTATAAAGACACAAAGTTATTTTTTTTTACTCAATATAATTGTATAACTGTCATACTAAATATGAAAGTTGTTTAAACATAACTCCAAAACCAAACATGCATTATGTCTAAAAATGCCTGCAATATTGTATCTATGTGATTTTTACCAGAATCAGGTATTTTTGGTAAGGTTTACAAATACAAAAATTAGGTTTTACTCATAATGACAGTATACTACTACATTCAATCTGACAGTTATTTAAACATAACTCCTAAACCACACATACAAAATGGCTAATAATGCCTGGAGAAATGTATCTTTGTGAGTTTTCCTGGAAAAAGTTTTTTTTTATAAGGTTTGTAAAGACACAAGTTAGTTTTTTTTACTTAATATGACAGTATAACTGTCTTACTAAATATTAAAGTTAAATAAACATAACTCCAAAACCAAACTTGCAATACGTCTAAAAATGCCTGTAATATTGAATCTATGTGAGTTTTACCAGAATCAGGTATTGAGGTAAGGTTTACAAATACAAAAATTGGGTTTTACTCATAATGACAGTATAACTGCCGTATTCAAAATAACAGTTATTTAAACACAACTCCTAAACCAAACATGCTAAATGGCTAATAATGCCTGGAGAAATGTATCTTTGTGAATTTTACTAGAAAAAACTATTTTGTAAGGTTTGTAAAGACAAAAGTTATTTTTTTTTACTGAATATGATGGTATAACTGTCAAACTAAATATAAAATTAATATAAACATAATTCCAAAAACAAACTCCTAAACCAAACTTGCAATCCGTCTTAAACTGTCTTTAATATTGAATCTATATGAGTTTTACCTGAATCAGGTATTTTGGTAAAGACACGAGTTAGTTGTTTTTTTTACACAAATTAACAGTATAGCTGTCATACTATATATGAAAGTTACATAAACACAACTCCAAAACCAAATATGCAATCCGTCTAAAAATGCCTGTAATATTGAATATATGTGAGTTTTATCAGAATCAGGTATTTTGGTAAGGTTTACAAAAACAAAAATTAGGTTTTACTCATATTGACAGTATAACTGCCACACTCAATATGACAGTAAATTAAACATAACTCCTAAAACACAAATGCAAAATGACTAATAATGCCTAGAGAAAGGTATATTTGTGAATTTTACTGGAAAACAATATTTTGTAAGGTTTGTAAATATACAAATTATTTTTTGTTTTTTACTCAATATGATGGTATAACTTTCATACTAAATATGAAAGTTATATAAACATAACTCCAAAACCAAACATGCTTTATGTCTAAAAATTCCTGTAATATTGTATCAATGTGGGTTTAACCAGAATCAGGTATTTTGGTAAGGTTTACAAATACAAAAAATAGGTTTTACTCATAATGACAGTATAACTGCCACACTCAATATGACAGTTGTTTAAACATAACTCCTAAACCAAACATGATAAATGGCTAATTATGCCTGGAGAAATGTATCTTTGTGAGTTTTACTGGGAATTTTTTTTTGTAAGGTTTATAAAGACACAAGTTTTTGTTTTTTTTTACTCAATATGATGGTATAACTGTCATACTAAATATAAAAGTTGTATAAACATAATAATATGCATTATGTCTAAAAATGCCTGCAATATTGTATCTATGTGATTTTTACCAGAATCAGGTATTTTTGGTAAGGTTTACAAATACAAAAATTAGGTTTTACTCACTATGACAGTATACTGTCACATTCAATCTGACAGTTATTTAAACATACTGTAACTCCTAAACCACAATTACAAAATGGCTAATAATGCCTGGAAAAATGTATCTTTGTGAATTTTACTAGAAAAAAAATATTTTGTAAGGTTTGTAAAGAAAAACGTTTTTTTTTTTTAATTCAATATGATGGTATAACTGTCAAACTAAATATAAAAGTAATATAAACATAATTCCAAAACCAAACTCCTAAACCAAACTTGCAATCCGTCTTAAACTGCCTGTAATATTGAATCTATATGAGTTTTAACAGAATAAGGTATTTTGGTAAGGTTTACAAATACAAAACTTGGGTTTTACTCATAATGACAGTATAACTGCATTATTTGATATGACAGTTATTTAAACATAACTCCTAAACCAAACATGCATTATGTCTAAAAATGCCTGTATTATTGTATCTATGTGAGTTTTACCAGAATCAGGTATTTTGGTAAGGTTTATAAATACAAAATTTAGTTTTTTTTCATAGTGACAGTATAACTGCCATATTCAAAATAACAGTTATTTAAACATAACTCCTGAACCAAACATGCTAAATGGCTATTAATGCCTGGAGAAATGTCCCTGCGGGTGGGGTGGGTGGTTCCCGTGGCCCTGTGCCTGGGTGGTCCTGCGGCGGCCGGTTTGGGTGGGGTGGCCGGGGGCTGGCCTCGCCGCGCTCTCCGGGGGTGGGGGGTGGGCTCGTGGGGGCCCGGTTGCCGGTGGGGCGGGGGCGGTCTTCCCGTCCGGTTGCGGGGAGTCTCTGGGTCCCTCGGGCGGGGCGTCTCGCCTTTCTGCCCGTGTGGGGTGTGGTCTCTCGCTGGCTTGGGGTCTGGCTGTCCCCTGCTTTTCTCGTGCCCTGTCCTCTGCCGGGTGCGTCTGTCTGCGGCCTGCTGCTGGCCCTTGTGGGCGGTACGGTGGGTCGGGCTCTGGGGTTCCTGTCGCTGGCCGGCTTGGCTGCGTGGGGGTGGTGGTCCCTGGTTCCCTGGGCACCACGCCTCCTGTTTGTGGGTTGGGCTCTCGGGGGTGATGGGGCCGTGCTCTGGCTCCCACGCACTCTGGGAGTCGAATGTATTGTACATGCAAATTCACATATGCTCACATACGTACATAGGTACCTACGCTCCCACATACATACACAAATACAGTACATATTTACCTACCTAATGTTCGTACATCCACACGCACATTCAATATACAAACATACACATACACATACTGTACATATACATTCACTGTACAAACACATATACACATTCTGTACATATACATTCATTGTACAAACACATATACACATTCTGTACATATACAAGTACATATGCATACTTACACTCATGCACATAATCACGTTTCATCAAACATATATTAACGTTGTTGCCCTAGGGTAAACTGGGTGTAACACATGGCACACTGACAAAGCTTAACCTATTGTGACTATAACAATCTACAAGGTTAATGTAGGTTGCTTCTCTTTCTCCCCCTCCATTTTTCTGCATTCTTTCGTATCTCAAGTTATCATTACGTATATGTATTGTTGCATTTAAACAACTGTATTGTTGATAATAAAGGTAAATTATTGGTATTGTTCAATATCAATAGCGCTATTTCTATTGGTATTTGTATTGATCCATTTGTAGTGTAATAATGCTCATTGTCATTTCTGTATTATTTTTTATTTTTCGCTAACTGCTTATTTGCTATTACTTTTACCATCATATTTGTACATGTCATATTTGCTGATGTTGCTCTATTGTTGTTGTTGTTGTTGTTTGCTGTTGTTGTTTTTGTCTCTCTGTCTAATCCCCCTCTTGTCCCCACAATTTCCCCCTCTGTCTTCTTTTTTTTTTCTCTTTCTATCCCCTCCTGCTCCGGCCCGGCTGCACTAAATGATAATATAAATACATTTAATAAAGTCAAATACAAATAAGGCAACAAGAGAAGTATCCTACACTTCTCTTTTGTAAAGTAAATCTGAACAGCCGACATGGGCATCTACATCAACTATATGATTTGCCTGAGAAGCTGGACAGGACATAAAAAAAAAAAAATAATAAAATAAAATAAAAAATAAAATAAAAAAATAAAAAAAAATTAGGTTTTACTCATAATGACAGTATAACTGCCACATTGACTGCCACCAAACATGCATGATGTCTAAAAATGCCTATAATTTTGTATCCATGTGAGTTTTACTAGAATCAGTTGTTTTTGTAAGGTTTACAAATACAAAATATTAGTTTTACTCATAATGACAGTATACTGTCACATTTAATCTGACAAAATGGCTAATAATGCCTTGAGGAATGTATATTTGTGAATTTTACTGGAAAAAAATATTTTGTAAGGTTTGTAAAGATACGATTTAGTTGGGTTTTTTCACACAATTTAACAGTATAGCTGTCATACTATATATGAAAGTTATATAAACACAACTCCAAAACCAAATATGCAATCCGTCTAAAAATGCCTGTAATATTGAATACATGTGAGTTTGATCAGAATCAGGTATTTTGGTAAGGTTTACAAAAACAAAAATTAGGTTTTACTCATAGTGACAGTATAACTGCCACACTCAATATGACAGTTAATTAAACATAACTCCTAAAACACAAATGCAAAATGACTCCAAAACCAAACATTCATTATGTCTAAAAATGACTTTAGTATTGTATCTATGTGAGTAAGTATGTATGTAAGGTTTACAAATACAAAATATTAGTTTTATTCATATTGACAGTATACTGTCACATTTAATCTGACAAAATGGCTAATAATGCCTTGAGGAATGTATCTTTGTGAGTTTCACTGGAAAACATATTTTGTAAGGTTTGTAAAGACACAAGTTAGTTGTTTTTTTTACACAATTTAACAGTATAGCTGTCATACTATATATGAAAGTTATATAAACAAAATTCCAAAACCAAATATGCAATCCGTCTCAAAATGCCTGTAATATTGAATATATGTGAGTTTTATCAGAATCAGGTATTTTGGTAAGGTTTACGAATACAAAAATTAGGTTTTACTCATAGTGACAGTATAACTGCCACACTCAATATGACAGTTTTTTTAAACATAACTCCTAAAAAACAAATGCAAAATGACTAATAATGCCTGGAAAAATGTATCTTTGTGAATTTTAATGAAAAAAAAAAAATTTGTAAGGTTTGTAAAGACACAAATTAGTTTTTTTTTACTCAATATGATGGTATAACTGTCATACTAAATATGAAAGTTATATAAACATAACTCCAAAACCAAACATGTTTTATTTCTAAAAATTCCTGTAATATTGTATCTATGTGAGTTTTACCAGAATCAGGTATTTTGGTAAGGTTTACAAATACAAAAAATAGGTTTTACTCATAATGACAGTATAACTGCCACACTCAATATGACAGTTGTTTAAACATAACTCCTAAACCAAACATGATAAATGGCTAATTATGCCTGGAGAAATGTATCTTTGTGAGTTTTACTGGGAATTTTTTTTTTGTAAGATTTATAAAGACACAAGTTGTTGTTTTTTTTACTCAATATGATGGTATAACTGTCATACTAAATATAAAAGTTGTATAAACATAACTCCAAAACCAAATATGCATTATGTCTAAAAATGCCTGCAATATTGTATCTATGTGATTTTTACCAGAATCAGGTATTTTTGGTAAGGTTTACAAATACAAAAATTAGGTTTTACTCACTATGACAGTATACTGTCACATTCAATCTGACAGTTATTTAAACATACTGTAACTCCTAAACCACAATTACAAAATGGCTAATAATGCCTGGAAAAATGTATCTTTGTGAATTTTACTAGAAACAAAATATTTTGTAAGGTTTGTAAAGAAAAACGTTTTTTTTTTTTACTCAATATGATGGTATAACTGTCAAACTAAATATAAAAGTAATATAAACATAAATCCAAAACCAAACTCCTAAACCAAACTTGCAATCCGTCTTAAACTGCCTGTAATATTGAATCTATATGAGTTTTACCAAAATAAGGTATTTTGGTAAGGTTTACAAATACAAAACTTGGGTTTTACTCATAATGACAGTATAACTGCATTAATTGATATGACAGTTATTTAAACATAACTCCTAAACCAAACATGCATTATGTCTAAAAATGCCTGTATTATTGTATCTATGTGAGTTTTACCAGAATCAGGTATTTTGGTAAGGTTTATAAATACAAAATTTAGTTTTTTTTCATAGTGACAGTATAACTGCCATATTCAAAATAACAGTTATTTAAACATAACTCCTGAACCAAACATGCTAAATGGCTATTAATGCCTGGAGAAATGTATACAAACATAACTCCAAAACCAAACATGCATTATGTCTAAAAATGCCTTTAGTATTGTATCTATGTGAGTTTTACCAGAATCAGGTATTTTGGTAATGTTGAAATATACAAAAAATAGGTTTTACTCATAATGACAGTATAACTGCCACATTGACTGCCACCAAACATGCATGATGTCTAAAAATGCCTATAATTTTGCATCCATGTGAGTTTTACTAGAATCAGTTGTTTTTGTAAGGTTTACAAATACAAAATATTAGTTTTACTCATAATGACAGTATACTGTCACATTTAATCTGACAAAATGGCTAGTAATGCCTTGAGGAATGTATATTTGTGAATTTTACTGGAAAAAATATTTTGTAAGGTTTGTAAAGATACGATTTAGTTGGATTTTTTCACACAATTTAACAGTATAGCTGTCATACTATATATGAAAGTTATATAAACACAACTCCAAAACCAAATATGCAATCCGTCTAAAAATGCCTGTAATATTGAATACATGTGAGTTTGATCAGAATCAGGTATTTTGGTAAGGTTTACAAAAACAAAAATTAGGTTTTACTCATAGTGACAGTATAACTGCCACACTCAATATGACAGTTAATTAAACATAAGTCCTAAAACACAAATGCAAAATGACTCCAAAACCAAACATGCATTATGTCTAAAAATGCCTTTAGTATTGTATCTATGTGAGTAAGTATGTATGTAAGGTTTACAATTATAAAATATTAGTTTTATTCATAATGACAGTATACTGTCACATTTAATCTGACAAAATGGCTAATAATGCCTTGAGGAATGTATCTTTGTGAGTTTCACTGGAAAACATATTTTGTAAGGTTTGTAAAGACACAAGTTAGTTGTTTTTTTTACACAATTTAACAGTATAGCTGTCATACTATATATGAAAGGTATATAAACAAAATTCCAAAACCAAATATGCAATCCGTCTAAAAATGCCTGTAATATTGAATATATGTGAGTTTTATCAGCATCAGGTATTTTGGTAAGGTTTACGAATACAAAATTTAGGTTTTACTCATAGTGACAGTATAACTGCCACACTCAATATGACAGTTTTTTTTAAACATAACTCCTAAAAAACAAATGCAAAATGACTAATAATGCCTGGAAAAATGTATCTTTGTGAATTTTAATGAAAAACAAAAATTTTGTAAGGTTTGTAAAGACACAAATTAGTTTTTTTTACTCAATATGATGGTATAACTGTCATACTAAATATGAAAGTTATATAAACATAACTCCAAAACCAAACATGTTTTATTTCTAAAAATTCCTGTAATATTGTATCTATGTGAGTTTTACTAGAATCAGGTATTTTGGTAAGGTTTACAAATACAAAAAATAGGTTTTACTCATAATGACAATATAACTGCCACATTTAACATGACAGGTATTTAAACATAATTACTAAACCAAACATGATAAATGACTACTTATGCCTGGAGAAATGTATCTTTGTGAGTTTTACTGGGGAAAAAAAATTGTAAGGTTTATAAAGACACACGTTATTTTTTTTTACTCAATAAGACGGTATAACTGTCATACTAAATATGAAAGTTATAGAAACATAACTCCAAAAACAAACATGAATTTTGTCTAAAAATACCTGTAATATTGTATCTATGTGAGTTTTACCACAATCAGGTATTTTGGTAAGGCTTACAAATACAAAAATTAGGTTTTACTCACTATGACAGTATACTGTCACATTCAATCTGACAGTTATGTAAACAAAACTCCTAAACCACACATACAAAATGGCTAATAATGCCTGGAGAAATGTATCTTTGTGAGTTATCCTGGAAAAAAAATAAAAATGTATAAGGTTTGTAAAGACACAAGTTAGTTTTTTTTACTTAATATGACAGTAAAACTGTCATAATAAATATGAAAGTTAAATAAACATAACTCCAAAACCAAACTTGCAATACGTCTAAAAATGCCTGTAATATTGAATCTATGTGAGTTTTACCAGAATCAGGTATTTTGGTAAGGTTTACAAATACAAAAAATGGGTTTTACTCATAATGACAGTATAACTGCCATATTCAAAATAACAGTTATTTAAACATAACTCCTAAACCAAACATGCTAAATGGCTAATAATGCCTGGAGAAATGTATCTTTGTGAGTTTTACTAGAAAAAAATATTTTGTAAAGTTTGTAAAGACAAAAGTTTTGGTTTTTTTTACTGAATATGATGGTATAACTGTCAAACTAAATATAAAAGTAATATAAACATAATTCCAAAACCAAACTCCTAAACCAAACTTGCAATCCGTCTTAAACTGCCTGTAATATTGAATCTATATGAGTTTTACCAGAATCAGGTATTTTGGTAAGGTTTACAAATACAAAACTTGGGTTTTACTCATAATGATAGTATAACTGCATTATTTGATATGACAGTTATTTAAACATAACTCCTAAACCAAACATGATAAATAGCTAATAATGCCTGGAAAAATGTATATAAACATAACTCCAAAACCAAATATGCATCATGTCTAAAAATGCCTGTAATATTGTATCTATGTGAGTTTTACTAGAATCAGGTATTTTGTTAAGGTTTACAAATACAAAAATTTGGTTTTACTCACTATGACAGTATACTGTCACATTCAATCTGACTGTTATTTAAACACAAATTCTAAACCACAGATGCAAAATGGCTAATAATAACTGGAGAAATGTATTTTTGTGAGTTTTACTGGAAAATTTTTTTTTTGTAAGGTTTCTATAGACACAAGTTAGTTTTTTTTACTCAATATGATGGAAACATGCTTTATGTCTAAAAAATTCTGTAATATTTTATCCATGTGAGTTTTATCAGAATCAGTTATTTTGGTAATTTTACAAATACCAAAATTAGGTTTTACTCATATTGACAGTATATCTGCCGCATTCAATCTGACAGTTATTTAAACATTTTGTAACTCCTAAACCACTAATACAAAATGGCTAATACTGCCTGGAGAAATGTATCTTTGTGAGTTTTCCTGGAAAAAAAAATATATATATAAGTTTTGTAAAGACACAAGTTAGTTTTTTTACTTAGTATGACAGTAGAACTGTCATACTAAATATGAAAGTTAAATAAACATAACTCCAAAACCAAACTTGCAATACATCTAAAAATGCCTGTAATATTGAATCTATGTGAGTTTTACCAGAATCAGGTATTTTGGTAAGGTTTACAAATACTAAAATTGGGTTTTACTCATAATGACAGTATAACTGCCATATTCAAAATAACAGTTATTTAAACATAACTCCTAAACCAAACATGCTAATGCTAATAATGCCTGGAAAAATGTATCTTTGTCAGTTTTACTAGAAAAAAATATTTTGTAAGGTTTGTAAAGACAAAAGTGTTTGGTTTTTTTACTCAATATGATGGTATAACTGTCAAACTAAATATAAAAGTAATATAAACATCATTCCAAAACCAAACTCCTAAACCAAACTTGCAATCCGTCTTAAACTGCCTGTAATATTGAATCTATATGAGTTTTACCAGAATCAGGTATTTTGGTAAGGTTTACAAATACAGAACTTGGGTTTTACTCATAATGATAGTATAACTGCATTATTTGATATGACAGTTATTTAAACATAACTCCTAAACCAAACATGATAAATAGCTAATAATGCCTGGAAAAATGTATATAAACATAACTCCAAAACCAAACATGCATCATGTCTAAAAATGCCTGTAATATTGTATCTATGTGAGTTTTACTAGAATCAGGTATTTTGTTAAGGTTTACATATACAAAAATTAGGTTTTACTCACTATGACAGTATACTGTCACATTCAATCTGACTGTTATTTAAACACAAATTCTAAACCACAGATGCAAAATGGCTAATAATAACTGGAGAAATGTATTTTTGTGAGTTTTACTGGAAAAAAAATATTTTGTAAGGTTTGTATAGACACAAGTTAGTTTTTTTTACACAATATGATGGAAACATGCTTTATGTCTAAACAATTCTGTAATATTTTATCCATGTGAGTTTTATCAGAATCAGTTATTTTGGTAATTTTACAAATACCAAAATTAGGTTTTACTCATAATGACAGTATATCTGCCACACTCAATATGACAGTTATTTAAACATAACTCTAAACCAAACATGGTTAATGGCTAATAATGCCTGGAGAAATGTATCTTTGTGAGTTTTACAGGAAAAACATTTTTTTTAAGGTTTATAAAGACACAAGTTAGTTTTTTTACTCAATATGACAGTATAACTGTAATACTAAATGTAAAAAATATATAAACATAACTCCAAAACCAAAAATGCATTATGTCTAAAAATGCCTGTAATATTGTATCAATGTGAGTTTTACTAGAATCAGTTGTTTTTGTAAGTTTTTCAAATACAAAATATTGGTTTTACTCACTATGACAGTATACTGTCACATTCAATCTGACAGCTATTTAAAAATAACTCCTAAACCACACATGCAAAATGACTAATAATGCCGAGAAAAATGTATCTATCTGAATTTTATTGGAAAAAAATATTTTGTGAGGTTTTTAAAATTACGAGTTTGTTATTTTTTACTCAATTTGACAGTATAACTGTCATACTAAATATGAAAGTTATATACACATAACTCTAAAACCAAACTTGCAATCCGTCTAAAAATGCCTGTAATATTGAATCTATGTGAGTTTTACCAAAATCAGGTATTTTGGTAAGGTTTACAAATACAAAATTTAGGTTTTACTCATAATGACAGTATAACTGCCACACTCAATATGACAGTTTTTTAAACATAACTCTTAAAAAACAAATGCAAAATGACTAATAATGCCTGGAAAAATGTATCTTTGTGAATTTTAATAAAAATTTTTTTTTTTGTAGGTTTGTAATGACACAAATTAGTTTTTTTTTACTCAATATGATGGTATAACTGTCATACTGAATATGAAAGTTATATAAACATAACTCCAAAACCAAACATGTTTTATTTCTAAAAATTCCTGTAATATTGTATATATGTGAGTTTTACCAGAATCAGGTATTTTGGTAAGGTTTACAAATACAAAAAATAGTTTTTACTCATAATGACAATATAACTGCCACATTTAACATGACAGGTATTTAAACAAAGCTACTAAACCTAACATGATAAATGGCTAATAATGCCTGGAGAAATGTATCTTTGTGAGTTTTACAGGAAAAAAAATAATTTCTAAGGTTTATAAAGACACAAGGTAGTTTTTTTTACTCAATATGATGGTTTAACCGTCATACTAAATATGAAAGTTATATAAACATAACTCCAAAAACAAACTTGAATTTTGTCTAAAAATACCTGTAATATTGTATCTATGTGAGTTTTACCAGAATCAGGTATTTTGGTAAGGTTTACAAATACAAAAATTAGGTTTTACTCACTATGACAGTATACTGTCACATTCAATCTGACAGTTATGTAAACATAACTCCTAAAACACACATGCAAAATGGCTAATAATGCCTGGAGATATGTATCTTTGTGAGTTTTACTAGGAAAAATAATTTGTAAGGTTTGTAAAGACACACGTTAGTTTTTTTTACTCAATATGACAGTATAACTGTCATACTACATGCAGAAAATATATAAACATGACTCAAAACCAAACTTGCAATCCGTCTAAAAATGTCTGTAGTATTAAATATATGTGAGTTTTACCAAAATGAGGTATTTTGGTAAGGTTGACAAATAAAAAAAATAGGTTTTACTGATAGTGACATTATAAGTGCCACACTCAATATGACAGTTATTTAAACATAAGTCATAAACGACACATGAAAATGGCTATTAAACCTGGAGAAATGTGTCTTTGTTAGTTTTACTAGAGTAATGATCTTTTGTAAGGTTTACAAAGACACAAGTTTTTTTACTCAATATGACGGTATACTGTCAAACTAAATAAAAAAGTTATAGAAACATAACTCCAAAACCTAACTCAAAAACCAAACATGCAATCCATTTAAAAATGCCTGTAATATTGAATACATGTGAGTTTTATCAGAATCAGGTATTTTGGTAAGGTTTACAAAAACAAAAATTAGCTTTTACTCATAGTGACAGTATAACCGCCACACTCAATATGACAGTTAATTAAACATAACTCCTAAAACACAAATGCAAAATGACTATATATATATTTGATGTATATTTGTGAATTTTACTGGAAAAAAATATTTTTAAGGTTTGTAAAGATACAAATTATTTTTTGTTTTTTACTCAATATGATGGTATAACTTTCATACTAAATATGAAAGTTATATAAACATGACTCCAAAACCAAACATGCTTTATGTCTAAAAATTCTTGTAATATTGTATCGATGTGGGTTTTACCAGAATCAGGTATTTTGGTAAAGTTTACAAATACAAAAAATAGGTTTTACTCACTATGACAGTATACTGTCACATTCGATCTGACAGTTATTTAAACATAACTCCTAAACCATACATTCAAAATGACTAATAATGCCTGGAGAAATGTATCTCTGTGAATTTTTCTGGAAAAAAATATTTTGTAAGGTTTGTTATAACACAAGTTTTTTTTACTCAATATGACAGCAGTAAACTGTCATAGTGAGTAAAACCAATATTTTGTATTTGCAAACCTTACAAAAAAGACTGATTCTAGTAAAACTCACATGGATACAATATTACAGTTTTTTTTAGATAATATGCATGTTTGGTTTTGGAGTTATGTTTATATAACTTTTACATTTAGAATGAAAGTTATAATGTCATATTGAGTAAAAAAAATAACTTGTCTTTACAAAATAACAATTTTTTCCAAGCATTATTAGCCATTTTGCATGTGTGGTTTAGGAGTTATATTTAAATAACTGTCATATTGAGTGTGGCAATTATACTGTCATTATGAGTAAAACCTTATTTTTGTATTTGTAAACCTTACCAAAATACCTGATTGTAGTAAAACTCACATAGATACAATATTACAGGCATTTTTTGGCATAATGCATGTTTGGTTTTGGAGTTATGTTTATATAACTTTCATATTTAGTATGACAGTTATACTGTCATATTAAGTAAAAAAAACTAACTTGTGTCTTTACAAACCTTACAAAATATATTTTTTTTTTTTCAGTAAAACTCACAAAGATACATTTCTCCAGGCATTATTAGTCATTTTCTATGTGTGGTTTAGGAGCTATGTTTAAATAACTGTCAGATTGAATGTGACAGCATACTGTCATAGTGAGTAAAACCAATATTTTGTATTTGTAAACCTTAAAAAAAAAATGATTCTAGTAAAACTCACATGGATACAATGTTACAGGCATTTTTAGACATAATGCATGTTTAGTTTTGGAGTTTTGTTTATATACATTTTACATTTAGTATGACAATTATACTGTCATATGGAGTAAAAAACAACTAACTTGTGTCTTTACAAACCTTACAAAAATGTTGTTTTTTTTTCAGTAAAACTCACAAAGATGCATTTCTCCAGTCATTATTAGCCATTTAGCATGTTGGATTTATGAGTTATGTTTAAATAACTGTCATTTTGAACATTGCAGTTATACTGTCATTATGAGTAAAACCTAATTTTTGTATTTGTAAACCTTACCAAAATACCTGTTTCTGGTAAAACTCACATAGATTCAAGGCATTTTTAGACGGATTGCATGTTTGGTTTTGAAGTTATGTTTATATAACTTTCAAATTTAGTAAGACAGTTATACCATCATATTGAGTAAAAAAAAACTATATTGTGTCCAAACAAACCTTACAAAAAAATTTTTTTCCGGTAAAACTCACAAAAATACATTTCTCCAGGCATTATTAGCCATTTTGCATCTGTGGTTTAGAATGTATGTTTAAATAACAGTCATATTGAATGTGACAGTATACTGTCATAGTGAGTAAAACCAAAATGTTGTATTTGCAAACCTTACAAAAACAAATTATTCTACTAAAACTCACTTGGATACAATATTATAGGCATTTTAAGACATAATGCATGTTTGGTTTAGGAATTATGTTGAAAAACAATTTTGTTGCTTTTTTTGCATTATATCAGGATTTTAAAAACATCACTGTCATATTGAGAAAAAAACTACTTTTTTTAATTGCAAGCCTTAAAAAAGCATATGTTTGAGTAAATCTCACAAGGATACATTGTTTTAGGCATTATTAGCATTTTTGCATGTGTGGTTTAGGAGTTATGTTTAAATAACTGTCAGATTGAATGTGACAGTATACTGTCATAGTGAGTAAAATCAATATTTTGTATTTGCAAACCTTACAAAAACAACTTATTCTAGTAAAACTCACATGGATTCAATATTACAGGCATTTTTAGATATAAAGCATGTTTGGTTTTGGAGATATGTTTATATAAATTTTACATTTAGTATGAGAGTTACACTGTCATATGGAGTAATAAAAACTAACTTGTGTCTTTACAAACCTTACAAAAAAATGTTTTTTCCAGTAAAACTCACAAAAATGCATTTCGCCAGTCATAATTAGCCATTTAGCATGTTTGGTTTAGGAGTTATGTTTAAATAACTGTCATTTTGAATGTGGGAGTTATTCTGTCTATGAGTAAAACCTAATTTTTGTATTTGTAAACCTTACCAAAATACCTGATTCTGGTAAAACTCACAGAGACTCAATATTACAGGCATTTTTAGACGGATTGCATGTTTGGTTTTGGAGTTAAGTTTATATAACTTTCATATATAGTATGACATTTATATTGTCAAATTGAGTAAAAAAAACTAACTTGTGTTTTTACAAACCTTACAAAATATTTTTTTTCCAGTAAAATTCACTGAGATACATTTTTCCAGGCATTATTAGTCATTTTGCATGTGTGGTTTAGGAGTTATGTCAGATTGAATGTAACAGTATACTGTCATAGTGAGTAAAACCAATATTTTGTATTTGCAAAACCTTACAAAAACAACTGATTCTACTAAAACTCACATGGATACAATATTACAGGCATTTTTAGACATAATGCATGTTTGGTTTTGGAGTTTTAATTATATAACTTTTACATTTAGTATGACAGTTATACTGTCATATTGAGTAAAAGAAACTAACTTGTGTCTATACAAACCTTACAAAATATTTATTTCCAGTACTAGGTATTTTGGTAAGGTTTACAAATAAAAAAATTAAGTTTTACTCATAATGACAGTATAACTGCCACGTTCAAAATGACAAATATTTAAACATAACTCCTAAACCAAACTTGCTATATGGCTAATAATGCCTGGAGAAAGGAATCTTTGTGAGTTTTAATGGAAAAACAATATTTTGTAAGGTTTGTAAAGACACAAGTTAGTTTTGTTTTACTCAATATGACAGTATAACTGTCATACTTAATGTAAAAGTTGTATAATTATAACTAAAAAACCAAACATGCATTATATCTAAAATTGCCTGTAACGATGTATCCATGTGAGTTTTATTAGAATCAGTTGTTTTTGTAAGTTTTGCAAATACAAAATATTGGTTTTACTCACTATGACAGTATACTGTCACATTCAATCTGACAGTTATTTAAACAAAACTCCTATACCACACATTAAAAGTGACTAATAATAACTGGAGAAATGTATCTCTGTGATTTTTTCTGGATAATTTTTTTTTTTTTAAAGTTTGTAAAAACACGTTAGTTTTTTTTTTACTCAATATGACAGCAGTATACTGTCATAGTGAGTAAAACCAATATTTTGTATTTGCAAACCTTACAAAAACAACTGATTCTAGTAAAACTCACATGGATACAAAATTACAGGCATTTTTTGATATAATACATGTTTGGTTTTGAAGTTATGTTTATATAACTTTTACATTTAGTATGACAGTTATAATGTCATATTGAATAAAAAAAATAACTTGTGTCTTTACAAACCTTACAATTTTTTTTTTCCAGTAAAACTCACAAATATAAATTTTTCCAAGCATTATTAGCCATTTTGCATGTGTGGTTAGGGTTAGGGTTAGGGTTAGGGTTAGGGTTAGGGTTAGGGTTAGGGTTAGGGTTAGGGTTAAAGTTGGTAAAACCCACACCGATACAATATTCCAGGAATTTTTAGACATAAAGCATGTTTTGGAGTTATGTTTATATGACTTTCATATTTAGTATGACAGTTATACCATTATTTTGAATAAAAAAAAACTAATTTTTATCTTTACAAATCTTACAAAATATTGTTTTCCAGTAAAATTCACAACTATACATTTCTCTAAGTATTAATAGTCATTTTGCATTTGTGTTTTAGGAGTTATGTTTAATTAACTGTCATATTGAGCGTGGCAGTTATATCTATGAGTAAAACCTAATTTTTGTATTCGTAAACCTTACCAAAATACCTGAATCTGATAAAACTCACATATATTCAATATTACAGGCATTTTTTGACGGATTGCATATTTGGTTTTGGAATTATGTTCATATAACTTTCATATATAGTATGAGAGCTAAACTGTTAAATTGTGTAAAAAAAACTAACTTGTGTCTTTACAAACCTTCCAAAATATTTTTCCAGTAAAACTCACAAATATACATTCCTCAAGGCCATTTTGTCAGTATACTGTCCATATGAGTAAAACTAATAGTTTGTATTTGTAAACCTTACAAAAACAACTGATTATAGTAAAACTCACATGGATACAAAATTATAAGCATTTTTAAACACAATGTATGTTTGGTGGCAGTCAATGTGGCAGTTATACTGTCATTATGGGTAAAACCTAATTTTTGTAATTGTAAACCTTACCAAAATACCAGATTCTGGTAAAACTCACATAGATGCAATATTACAGGCATTTTTAGACATAATGTATGTTTGGTTTTGGAGTTATATTTATATAACTTTCATATTTAGTATGACAGTTATACCATCATATTAAATAAAAAAAACTAACTTGTGTCTTTATAAACCTTACAAATTATTTGTTTCCAGTAAAACTCACACTGATACATTTCTCCAGGCATTATTAGCCATTTATCATGTTTGGTTTAGGAGTTATGTTTAAATAACTGTCATATCAAATGTTGCAGTTATACTGTCATTATGAGTAAAACCCAAGTTTTGTATTTGTAAACCTTACCAAAATACCTGATTCTGGTAAAACTCACATAGATACAATATTACAGGAATTTTTAGACATAAAACCTGTTTGGTTTTGGAGTTATGTTTATATAACTTTCATATTTAGTATGACAGTTATACCATCATATTGCGTAAAAAAAACAAATTTGTGTCTTTACAAACCTTACAAAATATTTTTTTCTAGTAAAAATCACAAAGCTTACATATTACAGGCAGTTAAAGACATATTGCAAGTTTGGTTTAGGAGTTTGGTTTTGGAATTATGTTTATATAACTTTCATATTTAGTATGACAGTTATACCATGATATTGAGTAAAAAAAAACTAACTTTTGTCTTTACAAACCTTACAAAATATTTTTTTCTAGTAAAAATCACAAAGCTACATTTCTCCAGGCATTATTAGCCATGTATCATGTATGGTTTAGGAATTATATTTAAATAACTGTCATGTTGAGTGTGGCAGTATACTGTCATAGTGAGTAAAACCTAATTTTTGTATTTGTAAACCTTACCAAAATACATGATTCTGGTAAAACTCACATAGATACAATATTACAGGAATTTTTAGACATAAAACCTGTTTGGTTTTGGAGTTATGTTTATATAACTTTCATATTTAGTATGACAGTTATACCATCATATTGCGTAAAAAAAACAAATTTGTGTCTTTACAAACCTTACAAAATATTTTTTTCCATTAATATTCACAAAGATACATTTTTCCAGGCATTAATAGTCATTTTGCATTTGTTTTTTTAGGAGTTATGTTTAAAAAACTGTCAAATTGAGTGTGGCAGTTATACTGTCATTATGAGTAAAACCTAATTTTTGTATTTGTAAACCTTACCAAAATACCTGATTTTGGTAAAACTCACATAGATTCAATATTACAGGCATTTTTAGACGGATTGCAAGTTTGGTTTTGGAGTTATGTGTATATAACTTTCATATTTAGTATGACAGTTATACTGTCAAATTGAGTAAAAAATAACAAACTTGTAATGTTACAAACCTTAGAAAATATTTTTTTTCCCAGTAAAATTCACAGAGATACATTTTTCTCGGCATTATTAGTCATTTTGCATGTGTGGTTTAGGAGTTATGTTTAAATAACAGTCAGATTGAATGTGACAGTATACTGTCATAGTGAGTAAAACCAAATTTTTGTATTTGTAAACCTTAACAAAATACCTGATTCTAGTAAAACTCACATAGATTAAATATTACAGGCATTTTTAGACGGATTGCATGTTTGGTATTGGAGTTATGTTTATATAACTTTTACTTTTATTATGACAGTTATACAAACATATTGAATAAAAAAAATTTTGTATTTTGTAATTTTTGTATTTATAAACCTTACCAAAATTCCTGATTCTGGTAAAACTCACATAGATACAATATTACAGGCATTTTAAGACATAAGGCATGTTTGGTTTTGGAGTTATGATTATAGACATTTTTCCAGGCATTATTAGCTATTTATCATGTTTGGTTTAGGAGTTATGTTTAAATAACTGTCATATCAAATAATTTCAGTTATGAGTAAAACCCAAGTTTTGTATTTGTAAACCTTATCAAAATACCTGATTCTGGTAAAACTCATATAGATTCAATATTACAGGCAGTTTAAGACGGATTGCAAGTTTGGTTTAGGAGTTTGGTTTTGGAATGATGTTTATATAACTTTCATATTTAGTATGACAGTTATACCATCATATTAAATAAAAAAAACTAACTTGTGTCTTTATAAACCTTACAAATTATTTGTTTCCAGTAAAACTCACAATGATACATTTCTCCAGGCATTATTAGCCATTTATCATGTTTGGATTAGGAGTTATGTTTAAATAACTGTCATATCAAATGTTGCAGTTATACTGTCATTATGAGTAAAACCCAGGTTTTGTATTTGTAAACCTTACCAAAATACCCTATTCTGGTAAAACTCACATAGATTCAATATTACAGGCAGTTTAAGACAGATTGCAAGTTTGGTTTAGGAGTTTGTTTTTGGAATTATGTTTATATAACTTTCATATTTAGTATAACAGTTATACCATCATATTGAATAAAAAAAAACTAACTTTTGTCTTTACAAACCTTACAAAATATTTTTTTCTAGTAAAAATCACAAAGATACATTTCTCCAGGCATTATTAACCATTTTGCATGTGTGGTATAGGAGTTATGTTTACATAACTGTCATATTAAATGTGGCAGTTTTACTGTCATTATGAGTAAAACCATATTTGTGTATATGTAAACCTTACCAAAATACCTGATTCTGGTAAAACTCACATAGATACAATACTAAAGGCATTTTTAGACATAATGCATGTTTGGTTTTGGACTTATGTTTGTATACATTTTTCCAGGCATTATTAGCCATTTATCATGTTTGGTTTGGCTCTCTGAGCTGCCACCTTAATGTGGTAGAGGAGTTTGCGTGTCCCAATGATCCTAGGAGCTATGTTGTCCGGGGGCTTTATGCCCCCTGGTAGGGTCTCCCAAGACAAACTGGTCCTAGGTGAGGGATCAGACAAAGAGCAGCTCGAAGACCTCCATGAAATATAAAAACCAAGGACCCAGATTTCCCTCGCCCGGATCGGGGCCCCCCTCTGGAGCACGATGGCGAGCGCCTGGTGGCCGGGCCTGTCCCCGAAGAGCACAGCCCGAAGAGGCAACATGGGTCCCCCCTCCAATGGGCTCACCACCCATAGCAGGGGTCATAGAGGTCGGGTGCGATGTGAGCTGGGCGGCAGCCGAAGGCAGGGCACTTGGCGGTCCGATCCTCGGCTACAGAAGCTAGCTCTTGGGACGTGGAACGTCACCTCGCTGGGGGGGAAGGAGCCTGAGCTAGTGCGCGAGGTGGAGAAGTTCCGGCTAGATATAGTCGGACTCACTTCGACGCACAGCAGGGGCTCTGGAACCAGTTCTCTCGAGAGGGGCTGGACTCTCTTCCACTCTGGCGTTGCCGGCAGTGAGAGGCGACGGGCTGGGGTGGCAATTCTTGTTTCCCCCCGGCTCAGAGCCTGTACGTTGGAGTTCAACCCGGTGGACGAGAGGGTAGCTTCCCTCCGCCTTCGGGTGGGGGAACGGGTCCTGACTGTGGTTTGCGCTTACGCGCCAAACCGCAGATCAGAGTACCCACCCTTTTTGGATTCACTTGAGTGAGTACTTGAGAGTGCTCCCCCGGGTGATTCCCTCGTTCTACTGGGGGACTTCAATGCTCATGTTGGCAACGACAGTGAAACCTGGAGAGGCGTGATTGGGAAGAATGGCTGCCCGGATCTGAACCCGAGCGGTGTTTTGTTATTGGACTTTTGTGCCCGTCACAGATTGTCCATAACGAACACCATGTTCAAACATAAGGGTGTCCATATGTGCACTTGGCACCAGGACACCCTAGGCCGCAGTTCCATGATCGACTTTGTAGTTGTGTCATCGGATTTGCGGCCTCATGTTTTGGACACTCGGGTGAAGAGAGGGGCGGAGCTTTCTACCGATCACCACCTGGTGTTGAGTTGGCTGCGATGGTTGGGGAGGATGCCGGACAGACCTGGCAGGCCCAAACGCATTGTGAGGGTTTGCTGGGAACGTCTGGCAGAGTCTCCTGTCAGAGAGAGTTTCAATTCCCACCTCCGGAAGAACTTTGAACATGTCACGAGGGAGGTGCTGGACATTGAGTCTGAATGGACCATGTTCCGCGCCTCTATTGTCGAGGCGGCTGATTGGAGCTGTGGCCGCAAGGTAGTTGGTGCTTGTCGTGGCGGTAATCCTAGAACCCGTTGGTGGACACCGGCGGTGAGGGATGCCGTCAAGCTGAAGAAGGAGTCCTATCGGGTTCTTTTGGCTCATAGGACTCCTGAGGCAGCGGACAGGTACCGACAGGCCAAGCGGTGTGCGGCTTCAGCGGTCACAGAGGCAAAAACTCGGACATGGGAGGAGTTCGGGGAAACCATGGAAAACGACTTCCGGACGGCTTCGAAGCAATTCTGGACCACCATCCGCCGCCTCAGGAAGGGGAAGCAGTGCACTATCAACACCGTGTATGGTGAGGATGGTGTTCTGCTGACCTCGACTGCAGATGTTGTGGATCGGTGGAGGGAATACTTCGAAGACCTCCTCAATCCCACCAACACGTCTTCCTATGAGGAAGCAGTGCCTGGGGAGTCTGTGGTGGGCTCTCCTATTTCTGGGGCTGAGGTTGCTGAGGTAGTTGAAAAGCTCCTCGGTGGCAAGGCCCCAGGGGTAGATGAGATCCGCCCGGAGTTCCTTAAGGCTCTGGATGCTGTGGGGCTGTCTTGGTTGACAAGACTCTGCAGCATCGCGTGGACATCGGGGGCGGTACCTCTGGATTGGCAGACCGGGGTGGTGGTTCCTCTCTTTAAGAAGGGGAACCGGAGGGTGTGTTCTAACTATCGTGGGATCACACTCCTCAGCCTTCCCGGTAAGGTCTATTCAAGTGTACTGGAGAGGAGGCTACGCCGGATAGTCGAACCTCGGATTCAGGAGGAACAGTGTGGTTTTCGTCCTGGTCGTGGAACTGTGGACCAGCTCTATACTCTCGGCAGGGTCCTTGAGGGTGCATGGGAGTTTGCCCA
This sequence comes from Nerophis lumbriciformis, assembly GCF_033978685.3. Lineage (NCBI taxonomy): Eukaryota > Metazoa > Chordata > Actinopteri > Syngnathiformes > Syngnathidae > Nerophis > Nerophis lumbriciformis. The sequence goes on from NC_084555.2 coordinate 42,743,091, forward strand.
ACCAGTCTACATGTGTTTTGTGGACTTGGAGAAGGCATTCGACCGTGTCCCTCAGGAAGTCCTGTGGGGAGTGCTCAGAGAGTATGGGGTATCGGACTGTCTGATTGTGGCAGTCCGCTCCCTGTATGCTCAGTGCCAGAGCTTGGTCCGCATTGCCGGCAGTAAGTCGGACACGTTTCCAGTGAGGGTTGGACTCCGCCAAGGCTGCCCTTTGTCACCGATTCTGTTCATAACTTTTATGGACAGAATTCTAGGCGCAGTCAAGGCGTTGAGGGGATCTGGTTTGGTGGCTGCAGGATTAGGTCTCTGCTTTTTGCAGATGATGTGGTCCTGATGGCTTCATCTGGCCAGGATCTTCAGCTCTCACTGGATCGGTTCGCAGCCGAGTGTGAAGCGACTGGGATGAGAATCAGCACCTCCAAGTCCGAGTCCATGGTTCTCGCCCGGAAAAGGGTGGAGTGCCATCTCCGGGTTGGGGAGGAGATCTTGCCCCAAGTTGAGGAGTTCAAGTACCTCGGAGTCTTGTTCACGAGTGAGGGAAGAGTGGATCGTGAGATCGACAGGCGGATCGGTGCGGCGTCTTCAGTAATGCGGACGCTGTATCGATCCGTTGTGGTGAAGAAGGAGCTGAGCCGGAAGGCAAAGCTCTCAATTTACCGGTCGATCTACGTTCCCATCCTCACCTATGGTCATGAGCTTTGGGTTATGACCGAAAGGACAAGATCACGGGTACAAGCGGCCGAAATGAGTTTCATCCGCCGGGTGGCGGGGCTCTCCCTTAGAGATAGTGTGAAAAGCTCTGTCATCCGGGAGGAGCTCAAAGTAAAGCCGCTGCTCCTCCACATCGAGAGGAGCCAGATGAGGTGGTTCGGGCATCTGGTCAGGATGCCACCCGAACGCCTCCCTAGGGAGGTGTTTAGGGCACGTCCGACCGGTAGGAGGCCGCGGGGAAGACCCAGGACACGTTGGGAAGACTATGTCTCCCGGCTGGGCTGGGAACGCCTCGGGGTCCCACAGGAAGAGCTGGACGAAGTGGCTGGGGAGAGGGAAATCTGGGCTTCCCTGCTTAGGCTGCTGCCCCCGCGACCCGACCTCGGATAAGCGGAAGAAGATGGATGGATGGATGGATGGTTAAGGAGTTATGTTTAAATAACTGTCATATCAAATAATGCAGTTATACTGTCATTATGAGTAAAACCCAAGTTCTGTATTTGTAAACCTTATCAAAATACCTGATTCTGGTAAAACTCATATAGATTCAATATTACAGGTAGTTTAAGACGGATTGCAAGTTTGGTTTTCGAATTATGTTTATATTACTTTTATATTTAGTTTGACAGTTATACCATCACATTGAGTAAAAAAAAAAAACGTTTTTCTTTACAAACCTTACAAAATATTTTTTTCTAGTAAAACTCACAAAGATACATTTCTCCAGGCATTATTAGCCATTTAGCTTGTTTGGTTTAGGAGTTATGTTTAAATAACTGTTATTTTGAATATCGCAGTTATACTGTCATTATGAGTAAAACCAAATTTTTCTATTTGTAAACCTTACCAAAATACCTGATTCTGGTAAAACTCACATAGATTCAATATTACAGGCATTTTTAGACGTATTGCAAGTTTGGTTTTGGAGTTATGTTTATTTAACTTTCATATTTAGTATGACAGTTATACTGTCATATTAAGTGAAAAAACTAACTTGTTTCTTTACAAACCTTATAAAAAAAAATGTTTTCCAGGAAAACTCACAAAGATACATTTTTCCAGGCATTATTAGCCATTTTGTAATTGTGGTTTATGAGTTACAGTATGTTTAAATAACTGTCAGATTGAATGTGACAGTATACTGTCATAGTGAGTAAAACCTAATTTTTGTATTTGTAAACCTTACCAAAAATACCTGATTCTGGTAAAAAATCACAAAGATACAATATTGCAGGCATTTTTAGACATAATGCATGTTTGGTTTTGGAGTTATGTTTATACAACTTTTATATTTAGTATGACAGTTATACCATCATATTGAGTAAAAAAAAAAAAAGCTTGTGTCTTTATAAACCTTACAAAAAAAAATGTTACCAGTAAAACTCACAAAGATAAATTTCTCAAGGCATAATTAGCCATTTATTACTGTCATAATGAGTAAAAAACTACTTTTTGTGTTTGAAGCCTTAAAATAGCAAATGTTTCGAGTAAAACTCACAAGGATACATTGTTTTAGGCTTTATTAGCCTATTTTGCATGAAATTATGTTTAAATAACTGTCAAATTGAATGTAGCAGTTATCTGTCATTATGAGTAAACCCCTAATTTATGTAATTGTACACCTAACCAAATTAACTGATTCTTGTAAAACTCACATAGATACAATATTTTTGGCATTTTTAGACATAATGCATGTTCAGTTTTGGAGTTATGTTTATATTACTTTCATATTTGGTATGACAGTTATAATGTCATTGAATTAAAAAAACTAATTTCCCTTTTTGCAAAATTTACAAAAGATAATTTTCTAGTAAAACTTACAAAGATACATGTCTTCAGGCATTATTAGACATGTTGCATGTTTGGTGTAGGAATTATGTTGAAAAACATTTTTATTGCTTATTTCGCAATATCTCAGGATTTTAAGAACATTACTGTCATAATGAATAAAAAAAGTACTTTTTGTAATTGCAAGCCTTAAAATAGCAAATGTTTCGAGTAAAACTCACAAGGATGCATTGTTTTAGGCTTTTTTAACCTATTTGCATGTGTGATTTGGGAGTTAAGCTTAAATAACAGTCAAATTGAATGTAACAGGTATACTGTCATAAAAAAAAAAACAATTTTTGTATTTGCAAACCTTACAAAATTACCTGATTCTGGTAAAACTCACATAGATACAACATTACAGGCATTTTTAGACATAATGCATGTTCAGTTTTGGAGTTATGTTTATATAACTTTCATATTTGGTATGACAGCTATACTGTCATATTGTATGAAATAAACTAACTTGAGTCTTTGTAAAACTTACAAAAGATAATTTTTCTAGTATAACTAACAAATATACTTGTATCCAGGCATTATAAGACATGTTTGGTGTAGGAATTATGATGAAAAACTTTTTTATTGCTTATTTCGCATTATCTCAGGATTTTGAGAACATTACTGTCATGAGTAAAAAACTACTTTTTGTGTTTGCAAGCCTTAAAATAGCATATGTTTCGAGTAAAACTCACAAGGATGCATTGTTTTAGGCTTTATTAACCTATTTTGCATGTGTGGTTAGGGAGTTATGTTTAAATAACAGTCAAATTGAATGTAGCAGTTAAACAGTCATTATGAAAAAAAACAACATTTTTTGTATTTGTAAACCTTACCAAATTACCAGATTCTTGTGAAACTCACATAGATACAATATTTTAGGCATTTTTAGACATTAATGCATGTTCAATTTTGGAGTTATGTTTATATATATTTCATATTTGGTATGACAGTTATACTGTCATATTGAATTAAAAAAACTAAATTGCATTTTTGCAAAACTTACAAAAGATATTTTTTCTACTAAAACTAACAAAGATTCATGTCTTCAGGCATTATTAGACATGTTGCATGTTTGGTGTAGGAATTAAGTTGAAAAACATTTTTATTGCTTATTTCGCACTATCTCAGGATTTTAAGAACATTACTGTCATAATGAGTAAAAAACTACTTTTTGTGTTTGCAAACCTTAAAATAACATATGTTTCGAGTAAAACTCACAAGCATGCATTGTTTTAGGCTTTAATAACCTATTTTGCATGTGTGGTTAGGGAGTTATGTTTAAATAACAGTCAAATTGAATGTAGCAGTTAACTGTCATTATGAGTAAACCCCTAATTTATGTAATTGTACACCTTACCAAATTAACTGATTCTTGTAAAACTCACATAGATACAATATTTAGGCATTTTTAGACATAATACATGTTCCGTTTTGGAGTTATGTTTATATAACTTTCATATTTGGTATGACAGTTATACTGTCATATTGTATTAAAAAAACTAGCTTGAGTCTTTGTAAAACTTACAAAAGATACATTTTCTAGTAAAACTAACAAAGATACATGTCTTCAAGCATTATTAGACATGTTGCATGTTTGGTGTAGGAATTATGTTGAAAAACATTTTTATTGCTTTTTTTTGCATTATCTCAGGATTTTAAGAACATTTCTGGCATATTGAGTAAAAAACTACTATGGAAGTATACTGTCACATTCAATCTGACTGTTTTTTAAACATAACGCCTAAATCAAGTTAAGATTTTTTAATTCAATATGAAAGTATAACTGTCATACCAAATATGAAAGTTATATAAACATAACTCCAAAACTAAACATGCATTTTGTCTAAAAATGCCTAAAATATTGAATCTATTTGAGTTTTACAAGAATCAGGTAATTTGGTAAGGTGTACAATTACAAAAATTTGGGGTTTACTCATAATGACAGATAACTGCTACATTCAATTTGACAGTTATTTAAACATAACTTCTAACCACACATGCAAAATAGACTAATAAAGCCTAAAACAATGCATCCATGTGAGTTTTACCGAAATATATACTATTTTAAGGCTTGCAAACACAAAAAGTAGTTTTTTATTCATTATGACAGTAATGTTCTTAAAATCCTGAGATAATGCGAAATAAGCAATAAAAATGTTTTTTCAACATAATTCCTACACCAAACATGCAACATGTCTAATAATGCGTGAACATATGTTTTAGTAGAAAACATATCTTTTGTAAGTTTTGCAAAGAGGCAAGTTAGTTTTTTTAATTCAATATAACATTATAACTGTCATACCAAATATGAAATATATATAAACATAACTCCAAAATTGAACAAGTATTATGTCTAAAAATGCCTATAATATTGTATCTATGTGAGTTTTACCAGAATCAGGTAATTTGGTAAGGTTTACAAATACAAAAATTGGGTTTTTCTCATAATGACATTATAACTGCTATATTCAATTTGACAGTTATTTTAACATAACTTCCTAACCACACATGCAAATAGGCTAATAAAGCCTAAAACAATGCATCCTTGTGAGTTTTACTCTAAACATATGCTATTTGAAGGCTTGCAAACACAAAAAGGAGTTTTTAGCTCATTATGACAGTAATGTTCTTAAAATCATGAGATAATGCGAAATAAGCAATAAAAATGTTTTTCAACATAATTCCTACACCAAACATGCAACATGTCTAATAATGCCTGGATACATGTATCTTTGTTAGTTATACTAGAAAAAATATCTTTTGTAAGTTTTACAAAGACTCAAGTTAGTTTTTTTAATACAATATGACAGTATAACTGACATACCAAATATGAAAGTTATATAAACATAACTCCAAAACTGAACATGCATTGTGTCTAAAATTGCCTAAAATATTGAATCTATTTGAGTTTCACCAGAATCAGGTAATTTGGTAAGGTGTACAATTACAAAAATTAGGGGTTTACTCATAATGACAGATAACTGCTACATTCAATTAAAATGTTATTTAAAGATAACTTCCTAATCACACATGCAAATAGGTTAATAAAGCCTAAAACAATGTATCCTTGTGAGTTTTACTGGAAACATTTGCTATTTTAAGGCTTGCAAACACAAAAAGTAGTTTTTTACTCATTATGACAGTAATGTTCTTAAAATCCTGAGATAATGCGAAATAAGCAATAAAAATGTTTTTTCAACATAATTCCTACACCAAACATGCAACATGTCTAATAATGCGTGAACATATGTTTTAGTAGAAAACATATCTTTTGTAAGTTTTGCAAAGAGGCAAGTTAGTTTTTTTAATTCAATATAACATTATAACTGTCATACCAAATATGAAATATATATAAACATAACTCCAAAATTGAACAAGTATTATGTCTAAAAATGCCTATAATATTGTATCTATGTGAGTTTTACCAGAATCAAGTAATTTGGTAAGGTTTACAAATACAAAAATTGGGTTTTTCTCATAATGACATTATAACTGCTATATTCAATTTGACAGTTATTTTAACATAACTTCCTAACCACACATGCAAATAGGCTAATAAAGCCTAAAACAATGCATCCTTGTGAGTTTTACTCTAAACATATGCTATTTGAAGGCTTGCAAACACAAAAAGGAGTTTTTTGCTCATTATGACAGTAATGTTCTTAAAATCATGAGATAATGCGAAATAAGCAATAAAAATGTTTTTCATCATATTTCCTACACCAAACATGCAACATGTCTAATAATGCCTGGATACATGTATCTTTGTTAGTTATACTAGAAAAAATATCTTTTGTAAGTTTTACAAAGACTCAAGTTAGTTTTTTTAATACAATATGACAGTATAACTGACATACCAAATATGAAAGTTATATAAACATAACTCCAAAACTGAACATGCATTGTGTCTAAAATTGCCTAAAATATTGAATCTATTTGAGGTTCACAAGAATCAGGTAATTTGGTAAGGTGTACAATTACAAAAATTAGGGGTTTACTCATAATGACAGATAACTGCTACATTCAATTAAAATGTTATTTAAAGATAACTTCCTAATCACACATGCAAATAGGTTAATAAAGCCTAAAACAATGTATCCTTGTGAGTTTTACTGGAAACATTTGCTATTTTAAGGCTTGCAAACACAAAAAGTAGTTTTTTACTCATTATGACAGTAATGTTCTTAAAATAATGAGATAATGCGAAATAAGCAATAAAAATGTTTTTCAACATAATTCCTACACCAAACATGCAAGCTGTCTAATAATGCGTGAAGATATGTATCTTTGTTAGTTTTACTTGAAAAATTATCTTTTGTAAGTTTTGCAAAGAGGCAAGTTAAGTTTTTTAAATTCAATATGAAAGTATAACTGACATACCAAATATGAAAGTTATATAAACATAACTCCAAAACTAAACATGCATTTTGTCTAAAAATGCCTAAAATATTGAATCTATTTGAGTTTTACAAGAATCAGGTAATTTGGTAAGGTGTACAATTACAAAAATTAGGGGTTTACTCATAATGACAGATAACTGCTACATTCAATTTGACAGTTATTTAAACATAACTTCTAACCACACATGCAAAATAGGCTAATAAAGCCTAAAACAATGCATCCATGTGAGTTTTACCGAAACATATACTATTTTAAGGCTTGCAAACACAAAAAGTAGTTTTTTACTCATTATGACAGTAATGTTCTTAAAATCCTGAGATAATGCGAAATAAGCAATAAAAATGTTTTTTCAACATAATTCCTACACCAAACATGCAACATGTCTAATAATGCGTGAACATATGTATCTTTGTTAGTTTTACTAGAAAACATATCTTTTGTAAGTTTTGCAAAGAGGCAAGTTAGTTTTTTTAATTCAATATAACATTATAACTGTCATACCAAATATGAAATATATATAAACATAACTCCAAATTTGAACAAGTATTATGTCTAAAAATGCCTATAATATTGTATCTATGTGAGTTTTACCAGAATCAGGTAATTTGGTAAGGTTTACAAATACAAAATTTGGTTTTTTCTCAAAATGACATTATATCTGCTACATTCAATTAAACTGTTATTTAAACATAACTTCCTAATCACACATGCAAATAGGTTAATAAAGCCTAAAACAATTTCTCGTTGTGAGTTTTACTGGAAACATTTGCTATTTAAAGGCTTGCAAACACAAAAAGTATTTTTTACTCATTATGACAGTAATGTTCTTAAAATCCTGAGATAATGCGAAATAAGCAATAAAAATGTTTTTCAACATAATTCCTACACCAAACATGCAACATGTCTAATAATGCCTGAAGACATGTATCTTTGTTAGTTTTACTACAAAATTATCTTTTGTAAGTTTTGCAAAGAGGCAAGTTAGTTTTTTTAATTCAATATGAAAGTATAACTGTCATACCAAATATGAAAGTTATATAAACATAACTCCAAAACTAAACATGCATTATGTCTAAAAATGCCTAAAATATTGTATCTATGTGAGTTTTACAAGAATCAGTAAATTTGGTAAGGTGTACAATTACATAAATTAGGGGTTTACTCATAATGACAGATAACTGCTACATTCAATTTGACAGTTATTTAAACATAACTTCCTAACCACACATGCAAAAAAGGCTAATAAAGCCTAAAACAATGCATCCATGTGAGTTTTACTCGAAACATATGCTATTTTAAGGCTTGCAAACACAAAAAGTAGTTTTTTACTCATGATAGTAATGTTCTCAAAATCCTGAGATAATGCAAAATAAGCAATAAAAAAGTTTTTCATCATAATTCCTACACCAAACATGTCTTATAATGCCTGGATACAAGTATATTTGTTAGTTATACTAGAAAAATTATCTTTTGTAAGTTTTACAAAGACTCAAGTTAGTTTATTTCATACAATATGACAGTATAGCTGTCATACCAAATATGAAAGTTATATAAACATAACTCCAAAATTATTGTCTAAAAATGCCTGTAATGTTGTATCTATGTGAGTTTTACCAGAATCAGGTAATTTTGTAAGGTTTGCAAATACAAAAATTGTTTGTTTTTTTATGACAGTATACCTGTTACATTCAATTTGACTGTTATTTAAGCTTAACTCCCAAATCACACATGCAAATAGGTTAAAAAAGCCTAAAACAATGCATCCTTGTGAGTTTTACTCGAAACATTTGCTATTTTAAGGCTTGCAATTACAAAAAGTACTTTTTTTATTCATTATGACAGTAATGTTCTTAAAATCCTGAGATAATGCGAAATAAGCAATAAAAATGTTTTTCAACATAATTCCTACACCAAACATGCAACATGTCTAATAATGCCTGAAGACATGTATCTTTGTAAGTTTTACTAGAAAATTATCTTTTGTAAGTTTTGCAAAAAGGGAAATTAGTTTTTTTAATTCAATGACATTATAACTGTTATACCAAATATGAAAGTTATATAAACATAACTCCAAAACTGAACATGCATTATGTCTAAAAATGCCAAAAATATTGTATCTATGTGAGTTTTACAAGAATCAGTTAATTTGGTTAGGTGTACAATTACATAAATTAGGGGTTTACTCATAATGACAGATAACTGCTACATTCAATTTGACAGTTATTTAAACATAATTTCCTAACCACACATGCAAAATAGGCTAATAAAGCCTAAAACAATGTATCCTTGTGAGTTTTACTCGAAACATTTGCTATTTTAAGGCTTGCAAACACAAAAAGTAGTTTTTTACTCATTATGACAGTAATAAATGGCTAATTATGCCTTGAGAAATTTATCTCTGTGAGTTTTACTGGGAACATTTTTTTTTGTAAGGTTTATAAAGACACAAGTTTTTTTTTTTTTTACTCAATATGATGGTATAACTGTCATACTAAATATAAAAGTTGTATAAACATAACTCCAAAACCAAACATGCATTATGTCTAAAAATGCCTCCTAAAGGCTTACAAATACAAAAATTTGGTTTTACTCACTATGACAGTATACTGTCACATTCAATCTCACTGTTATTTAAACATAACTCCTAAACCACACATGCAAAATGACTAATAATGCCGAGAAAAATGTATCTCTGTGAATTTTACTGGAAAAAAAATATTTTCTAAGGTTTGTAACATTACAAGTTTGTTATTTTTTACTCAATTTGACAGTATAACTGTCATACTAAATATGAAAGTTATATACACATAACTCCAAAACCAAACTTGCAATCCGTCTAAAAATGCCTGTAATATTGAATCTATGTGAGTTTTACCAAAATCAGGTATTTTGGTAAGGTTTACAAATACAAAAATTAGGTTTTACTCATAATGACAGTATAACTGCCACACTCAATTTGACAGTTTTTTAAACATAACTCCTAAAAAAACAAATGCAAAATGACTATGAATGCCTGGAAAAATGTATCTTTGTGAATATTAATGGAAAAAAATATTTTGTAAGGTTTGTAAAGACACAAATTTGTTTTTTTTACGCAATATGATGGTATAACTGTCATACTAAATATGAAAGTTATATAAACATAACTCCAAAACCAAAAAGGTTTTATGTCTAAAAATTCCTGTAATATTGTATCTATGTGAGTTTTACCAGAATCAGGTATTTTGGTAAGGTTTACAAATACAAAAATTAGGTTTTACTCACTATGACAGTATACTGCCACACTCAACATGACAGTTATTTAAACATAATTCCTAAACCATACATGATACATGGCTAATAATGCCTGGAGAAATGTAGCTTTGTGATTTTTACTAGAAAAAAATATTTTGTAAGGTTTGTAAAGACAAAAGTTAGTTTTTTTTTACTCAATATCATGGTATAACCGTCATACTAAATATGAAAGTTATATAAACATAATTCCAAAACCAAACTCCTAAACCAAACTTGCAATATGTCTTAAACTGCCTGTAATATTTAATCTATGTGAGTTTTACCAGAATCAGGTATTTTGGTAAGGTTTACAAATACAAAACTTGGGTTTTACTCATAATGACAGTATAACTGCAACATTTGATATGACAGTTATTTAAACATAACTCCTAAACCAAACATGATAAATGGCTAATAATGCCTGGAGAAATGTATCAGTGTGAGTTTTACTGGAAACAAATAATTTGTAAGGTTTATAAAGACACAAGTTAGTTTTTTTTATTTAATATGATGGTATAACTGTCATACTAAATATGAAAGTTATATAAATATAACTCCAAAACCAAACATACATTATGTCTAAAAATGCCTGTAATATTGAATCTATGTGAGTTTTACCAGAATCTGGTATTTTGGTAAGGTTTACAATTACAAAAATTAGGTTTTACCCATAATGACAGTATAACTGCCACATTGACTGCCACCAAACATACATTGTGTTTAAAAATGCTTATAATTTTGTATCCATGTGAGTTTTACTATAATCAGTTGTTTTTGTAAGGTTTACAAATACAAACTATTAGTTTTACTCATATGGACAGTATACTGACAAAATGGCCTTGAGGAATGTATATTTGTGAGTTTTACTGGAAAAATATTTTGGAAGGTTTGTAAAGACACAAGTTAGTTTTTTTTACACAATTTAACAGTTTAGCTCTCATACTATATATGAAAGTTATATGAACATAATTCCAAAACCAAATATGCAATCCGTCAAAAAATGCCTGTAATATTGAATATATGTGAGTTTTATCAGATTCAGGTATTTTGGTAAGGTTTACGAATACAAAAATTAGGTTTTACTCATAGATATAACTGCCACGCTCAATATGACAGTTAATTAAACATAACTCCTAAAACACAAATGCAAAATGACTAATAATGCTTAGAGAAATGTATAGTTGTGAATTTTACTGGAAAACAATATTTTGTAAGATTTGTAAAGATAAAAATTAGTTTTTTTTTATTCAAAATAATGGTATAACTGTCATACTAAATATGAAAGTCATATAAACATAACTCCAAAACATGCTTTATGTCTAAAAATTCCTGGAATATTGTATCGGTGTGGGTTTTACCAACTTTAACCCTAACCCTAACCCTAACCCTAACCCCTAACCCTAACCCTAACCCTAACCCTAACCCTAACCACACATGCAAAATGGCTAATAATGCTTGGAAAAATTTATATTTGTGAGTTTTACTGGAAAAAAAAAATTGTAAGGTTTGTAAAGACACAAGTTATTTTTTTTATTCAATATGACATTATAACTGTCATACTAAATGTAAAAGTTATATAAACATAACTTCAAAACCAAACATGTATTATATCATAAAATGCCTGTAATTTTGTATCCATGTGAGTTTTACTAGAATCAGTTGTTTTTGTAAGGTTTGCAAATACAAAATATTGGTTTTACTCACTATGACAGTATACTGCTGTCATATTGAGTAAAAAAAAAACTAACGTGTTTTTACAAACTTTTAAAAAAAAAAAAATTTCCAGAAAAAATCACAGAGATACATTTCTCCAGTTATTATTAATCACTTTTAATGTGTGGTATAGGAGTTTTGTTTAAATAACTGTCAGATTGAATGTGACAGTATACTGTCATAGTGAGTAAAACCAATATTTTGTATTTGCAAAACTTACAAAAACAACTGATTCTAATAAAACTCACATGGATACATCGTTACAGGCAATTTTAGATATAATGCATGTTTGGTTTTTTAGTTATAATTATACAACTTTTACATTAAGTATGACAGTTATACTGTCATATTGAGTAAAACAAAACTAACTTGTGTCTTTACAAACCTTACAAAATATTGTTTTTCCATTAAAACTCACAAAGATTCCTTTCTCCAGGCATTATTAGCCATATAGCAAGTTTGGTTTAGGAGTTATGTTTAAATATTTGTCATTTTGAACGTGGCAGTTATACTGTCATTATGAGTAAAACTTAATTTTTTTATTTGTAAACCTTACCAAAATACCTAGTACTGGAAATAAATATTTTGTAAGGTTTGTATAGACACAAGTTAGTTTCTTTTACTCAATATGACAGTATAACTGTCATACTAAATGTAAAAGTTATATAATTAAAACTCCAAAACCAAACATGCATTATGTCTAAAAATGCCTGTAATATTGTATCCATGTGAGTTTTAGTAGAATCAGTTGTTTTTGTAAGGTTTTGCAAATACAAAATATTGGTTTTACTCACTATGACAGTATACTGTTACATTCAATCTGACATAACTCCTAAACCACACATGCAAAATGACTAATAATGCCTGGAAAAATGTATCTCAGTGAATTTTACTGGAAAAAAATTTTTTTGTAAGGTTTGTAAAAACACAAGTTAGTTTTTTTTACTCAATTTGACAATGTAAATGTCATACTATATATGAAAGTTATATAAACTTAACTCCAAAACCAAACATGCAATCCGTCTAAAAATGCCTGTAATATTGAGTCTCTGTGAGTTTTACCAGAATCAGGTATTTTGGTAAGGTTTACAAATACAAAAATTAGGTTTTACTCATAGACAGAATAACTCCCACATTCAAAATGACAGTTATTTAAACATAACTCCTAAAACAAACATGCTAAATGGCTAATTATGACTGGCGAAATGCATTTTTGTGAGTTTTACTGGGAAAAAATTTTTTTTGTAAGGTTTGTAAAGACACAAGTTAGTTTTTTTTACTCAATTTGACAATGTAAATGTCATACTATATATGAAAGTTATATAAACTTAACTCCAAAACCAAACATGCAATCCGTCTAAAAATGCCTGTAATATTGAGTCTCTGTGAGTTTTACCAGAATCAGGTATTTTGGTAAGGTTTACAAATACAAAAATTAGGTTTTACTCATAGACAGAATAACTCCCACATTCAAAATGACAGTTATTTAAACATAACTCCTAAACCAAACATGCTAAATGGCTAATTATGACTGGCGAAATGCATTTTTGTGAGTTTTACTGGGAAAAAATTTTTTTTGTAAGGTTTGTAAAGACACAAGTTAGTTTTTATTACTCCATATGACAGTGTAACTCTCATCCTAATGTAAAATTTATATAAACATATCTCCAAAACCAAACATGCTTTATATCTAAAAATGCCTGTAATATTGAATCCATGTGAGTTTTACTAGAATAAGTTGTTTTTGTAAGGTTTGCAAATACAAAATATTGATTTTACTCACTATGACAGTATACTGTCACATTCAATCTGACAGTTATTTAAACATAACTCCTAAACCACACATGCAAAAATGCTAATAATGCCTAAAACAATGTATCCTTGTGAGATTTACTCGAACATATGCTTTTTTAAGGCTTGCAATTAAAAAAAGTAGTTTTTTTCTCAATATGACAGTGATGTTTTTAAAATCCTGATATAATGCAAAAAAAGCAACACAATTGTTTTTCAACATAATTCCTAAACCAAACATGCATTATGTCTTAAAATGCCTATAATATTGTATCCAAGTGAGTTTTAGTAGAATAATTTGTTTTTGTAAGGTTTGCAAATACAACATTTTGGTTTTACTCACTATGACAGTATACTGTCACATTCAATATGACTGTTATTTAAACATACATTCTAAACCACAGATGCAAAATGGCTAATAATGCCTGGAGAAATGTATTTTTGTGAGTTTTACCGGAAAAAAAATATTTTGTAAGGTTTGTTTGGACACAATATAGTTTTTTTTACTCAATATGATGGTATAACTGTCTTACTAAATTTGAAAGTTATATAAACATAACTTCAAAACCAAACATGCAATCCGTCTAAAAATGCCTGTAGTATTGAATCTATGTGAGTTTTACCAGAAACAGGTATTTTGGTAAGGTTTACAAATACAAAAATTAGGTTTTACTCATAATGACAGTATAACTGCAATGTTCAAAATGACAGTTATTTAAACATAACTCGTAAACCCAACATGCTAAATGGCTAATAATGACTGGAGAAATGCATCTTTGTGAGTTTTACTGAAAAACAACAACATTTTTGTAAGGTTTGTAAAGACACAAGTTAGTTGTTTTTTACTCCATATGACAGTATAATTGTCATACTAAATGTAAAATGTATATAAACAAAACTCCAAAACTAAACATGCATTATGTCTAAAAATGCCTGTAACATTGTATCCATGTGAGTTTTACTAGAATAATTTTTTTTTTAAGGTTTACAAATACAAAATATTGGTTTTACTCACTATGACAGTATGCTGTCACATTCAATCTGACAGTTATTTAAACATAGCTCCTAAACCACACATAGAAAATGACTAATAATGCCTGGAGAAATGTATCTTTGTGGGTTTTACTGAAAAAAAATAAAAATATTTTGTAAGGTTTGTAAAGACACAAGTTAGTTTTTTTTACTTAATATGACAGTATAACTGTCATACTAAATATGAAAGTTATATAAACATAACTCCAAAACCAAACATGCATTATGCCAAAAAATGCCTGTAATATTGTATCTATGTGAGTTTTACTACAATCAGGTATTTTGGTAAGGTTTACAAATACAAAAATAAGGTTTTACTCATAATGACAGTATAATTGCCACACTCAATATGACAGTTATTTAAATATAACTCCTAAACCACACATGCAAAATGGCTAATAATGCTTGGAAAAAATTGTTATTTTGTAAAGACAAGTTATTTTTTTTACTCAATATGACATTATAACTTTCATTCTAAATGTAAAAGTTATATAAACATAACTCCAAAACCAAACATGCATATTATCTAAAAAAAACTGTAATATTGTATCCATGCGAGTTTTACTAGAATCAGTCTTTTTTGTAAGGTTCGCAAATACAAAATATTGGTTTTACTCACTATGACAGTATACTGCTGTCATATTGAGTAAAAAAAACTTGTGTTATAACAAACCTTACAAAATATTTTTTTCCAGAAAAATTCACAGAGATACATTTCTCCAGGCATTATTAGTCATTTTGAATGTGTGGTTTAGGAGTTATGTTTAAATAACTGTCAGATCGAATGTGACAGTATACTGTCATAGTGAGTAAAACCTATTTTTTGTATTTGTAAACTTTACCAAAATACCTGATTCTGGTAAAACCCACATCGATACAATATTACAAGAATTTTTAGACATAAAGCATGTTTGGTTTTGGAGTCATGTTTATATAACTTTCATATTTAGTATGAAAGTTATACCATCATATTGAGTAAAAAACAAAAAATAATTTGTATCTTTACAAACCTTAAAAATATTTTTTTCCAGTAAAATTCACAAATATACCTCAAATATATATATAGTCATTTTGCATTTGTGTTTTAGGAGTTATGTTTAATTAACTGTCATATTGAGTGTGGCGGTTATACTGTCACTATGAGTAAAACCTAATTTTTGTTTTTGTAAACCTTACCAAAATACCTGATTCTGATAAAACTCACATGTATTCAATATTACAGGCATTTTTAAATGGATTGCATGTTTGGTTTTTGAGTTAGGTTTTGGAGTTATGTTTCTTTAACTTTTTTATTTAGTTTGACAGTATACCGTCATATTGAGTAAAAAAACTTGTGTCTTTGTAAACCTTACAAAAGATCATTACTCTAGTAAAACTAACAAAGATACATTTCTCCAGGTTTAATAGCCATTTTCATGTGTCGTTTATGACTTATGTTTAAATAACTGTCATATTGAGTGTGGCACTTATAATGTCACTATCAGTAAAACCTATTTTTTTTTATTTGTCAACCTTACCAAAATACCTCATTTTGGTAAAACTCACATATATTTAATACTACAGACATTTTTAGACGGATTGCAAGTTTGGTTTTGAGTCATGTTTATATATTTTCTGCATGTAGTATGACAGTTATACTGTCATATTGAGTAAAAAAAACTAACGTGTGTCTTTACAAACCTTACAAATTATTTTTCCTAGTAAAACTCACAAAGATACATTTCTCCAGGCATTATTAGCCATTTTGCATGTGTGTTTTAGGAGTTATGTTTACATAACTGTCAGATTGAATGTGACAGTATACTGTCATAGTGAGTAAAACCTAATTTTTGTATTTGTAAACCTTACCAAAATACCTGATTCTGGTAAAACTCACATAGATACAATATTACAGGTATTTTTAGACAAAATTCATGTTTGTTTTTGGAGTTATGTTTATATAACTTTCATATTTAGTATGACGGTTAAACCATCATATTGAGTAAAAAAAACTACCTTGTGTCTTTATAAACCTTAGAAATTATTTTTTTTCCTGTAAAACTCACAAAGATACATTTCTCCAGGCATTATTAGCCATTTATCATGTTTGGTTTAGTAGCTTTGTTTAAATACCTGTCATGTTAAATGTGGCAGTTATATTGTCATTATGAGTAAAAACTATTTTTTGTATTTGTAAACCTTACCAAAATACCTGATTCTGGTAAAACTCACATATATACAATATTACAGGAATTTTTAGAAATAAAACATGTTTGGTTTTGGAGTTATGTTTATATAACTTTCATATTCAGTATGACAGTTATACCATCATATTGAGTAAAAAAAAAACTAATTTGTGTCTTTACAAACCTACAAAAAAAAAAATTTCATTAAAATTCACAAAGATACATTTTTCCAGGCATTATTAGTCATTTTGCATTTGTTTTTTAAGAGTTATGTTTAAAAAACTGTCATATTGAGTGTGGCAGTTATACTGTCATTATGAGTAAAACCTAAATTTTGTATTTGTAAACCTTACCAAAATACCTGATTTTGGTAAAACTCACATAGATTCAATATTACAGGCATTTGTAGACGGATTGCAAGTTTGGTTTTAGAGTTATGTGTATATAACTTTCATATTTAGTATGACAGTTATACTGTCAAATTGAGTAAAAAAATAACAAACTCGTAATTTTAAAAACCTCACAAAATATTTTTTTCCAATAAAATTCAGATAGATACATTTTTCTCGGCATTATTAGTCATTTTGCATGTGTGGTTTAGGAGTTATTTTTAAATAGCTGTCAGATTGAATGTGACAGTATACTGTCATAGTGAGTAAAACCAATATTTTGTATTTGAAAAACTTACAAAAACAACTGATTCTAGTAAAACTCACATTGATACAATATTACAGGCATTTTTAGACATAATGCATGTTTGGTTTTGGAGTTATGTTTATGTATTTTTTACATTTAGTATTACAGTTATACTGTCATATTGAGTAAAAAAAACTAACTTGTGTCTTTATAAACCTTAAAAAAAATGTTTTTCCTGTAAAACTCACAAAGATACATTTCTCCAGGCATTATTAGCCATTAACCATGTTTGGTTTAGAGTTATGTTTAAATAACTGTCATATTGAGTGTGGCAGATATACTGTCATTATGAGTAAAACCTAATTTTGGTATTTGTAAAATTACCAAAATAACTGATTCTGATAAAACTCACATGGATAAAATATTACAGAATTGTTTAGACATAAAGCATGTTTCCATCATATTGTGTAAAAAAAACTAACTTGTGTCTATACAAACCTTACAAAATATTTTTTTTCCAGTAAAACTCACAAAAATACATTTCTCCAGTTATTATTAGCCATTTTGCATCTGTGGTTTAGAATTTGTGTTTAAATAACAGTCAGATTGAATGTGACAGTATACTGTCATAGTGAGTAAAACCTAATTTTTGTATATGTAAACCTTAACAAAATACCTGATTCTAGTAAAACTCACATAGATACAATATTACAGGCATTTTTAGACATGATGCATGTTTGGTTTTGGAGTTATGTTTATATACATTTTTCCAGGCATTATTAGCTATTTATCATGTTTGGTTTAGGAGTTATGTTTAAATAACTGTCATATCAAATAATGCAGTTATACTATCATTATGAGTAAAACCCAAGTTCTGTATTTGTAAACCTTACCAAAATACCTGATTCTGGTAAAACTCATATAGATTCAATATTACAGGCAGTTTAAGACGGATTGCAAGTTTGGTTTAGGAGTTTGGTTTTGGAATGATGTTTATATTACTTTTATATTTAGTTTGACAGTTATACCATCATATTGAGTAAAAAAAACAAACACTTTTGTCTTTACAAACCTTACAAAATATTTTTTTCTAGTAAAACTGACAAAGATACATTTTTCCAGGCATTATTAGCATTAGCATGTTTGGTTTAGGAGTTATGTTTAAATAACTGTTATTTTGAATATGGCAGTTATACTGTCATTATGAGTAAAACCCAATTTTAGTATTTGTAAACCTTACCAAAATACCTGATTCTGGTAAAACTCACATAGATTCAATATTACAGGCATTTTTAGATGTATTGCAAGTTTGGTTTTGGAGTTATGTTTATTTAACTTTCATATTTAGTTTGACAGTTCTACTGTCATATTAAGTAAAAAAACTAACTTGTGTCTTTACAAAACTTATATATATATTTTTTTTTCCAGGAAAACTCACAAAGATACATTTCTCCAGGCAGTATTAGCCATTTTGTATTAGTGGTTTAGGAGTTACAAAATGTTTAAATAACTGTCAGATTGAATGCGGCAGATATACTGTCAATATGAGTAAAACCTAATTTTGGTATTTGTAAAATTACCAAAATAACTGATTCTGATAAAACTCACATGGATAAAATATTACAGAATTTTTTAGACATAAAGCATGTTTCCATCATATTGAGTAAAAAAAACTAACTTGTGTCTATAGAAACCTTACAAAAAAATGTTTTTCCAGTAAAACTCACAAAAATACATTTCTCCAGTTATTATTAGCCATTTTGCATCTGTGTTTTAGAATTTGTGTTTAAATAACAGTCAGATTGAATGTGACAGTATACTGTCATAGTGAGTAAAACCGAATTTTTGTATTTGTAAACCTTAACAAAATACCTGATTCTAGTAAAACTCACATAGATACAATATTACAGGCATTTTTAGACATGATGCATATTTGGTTTTGGAGTTATGTTTATATACATTTTTCCAGGCATTACTAGCTATTTATCATGTTTGGTTTAGGAGTTATGTTTAAATAACTGTCATATCAAATAATGCAGTTATACTATCATTATGAGTAAAACCCAAGTTTTGTATTTGTAAACCTTACCAAAATACCTGATTCTGGTAAAACTCATATAGATTCAATATTACAGGCAGTTTAAGACGGATTGCAAGTTTGGTTTAGGAGTTTGGTTTTGGAATTATGTTTATATTACTTTTATATTTAGTTTGACAGTTATACCATCATATTCAGTAAAAAAAACAAAACTTTTGTCTTTACAAACCTTACAAAATATTTTTTTCTAGTAAAACTCACAAAGATACATTTCTCCAGGCATTATTAGCCATTTAGCATGTTTGGTTTAGGAGTTATGTTTAAATAACTGTTATTTTGAATATGGCAGTTATACTGTCATTATGAGTAAAACCCATTTTTTGTATTTGTAAACCTTACCAAAATACCTGATTCTGGTAAAACTCACATAGATTCAATATTACAGGCATTTTTAGACGTATTGCAAGTTTGGTTTTGGAGTTATGTTTATTTAACTTTCATATTTATTATGACAGTTTTACTGTCATATTAAGTAAAAAAAAAACTAACTTGTGTCTTTACAAACCTTATACATTTTTATTTTTTTTCCAGGATAACTCACAAAGATACATTTCTCCAGGCATTATTAGCCATTTTGTATGTGTGGTTTAGGAGTTTTGTTTACATAACTGTCAGATTGAATGTGACAGTATACTGTCATAGTGAGTAAAACCTAATTTTTGTATTTGTAAGCCTTACCAAAATACCTGATTGTGGTAAAACTCACATAGATACAATATTACAGGTATTTTTAGACAAAATTCATGTTTGTTTTTGGAGTTATGTTTCTATAACTTTCATATTTAGTATGACAGTTATACCGTCTTATTGAGTAAAAAAAAATAACGTGTGTCTTTATAAACCTTACAATTTTTTTTCCCCAGTAAAACTCACAAAGATACATTTCTCCAGGCATAAGTAGTCATTTATCATGTTTGGTTTAGTAATTATGTTTAAATACCTGTCATGTTAAATGTGGCAGTTATATTGTCATTATGAGTAAAACCTATTTTTTGTATTTGTAAACCTTACCAAAATACCTGATTCTAGTAAAACTCACATAGATACAATATTACAGGAATTTTTAGAAATAAAACATGTTTGGTTTTGGAGTTATGTTTATATAACTTTCATATTTAGTATGACAGTTATACCATCATATTGAGTAAAAAAAACTAATTTGTGTCTTTACAAACCTTACAAAATTTTTGTTTTTCATTAAAATTCACAAAGATACATTTTTCCAGGCATTATTAGTCATTTTGCATTTGTTTTTTAGGAGTTATGTTTAAAAAAAACTGTCATATTGAGTGTGGCAGTTATACTGTCACTATGAGTAAAACCTAAATTTTGTATTCGTAAACCTTACCAAAATACCTGATGCTGATAAAACTCACATATATTCAATATTACAGGCATTTTTAGACGGATTGCATATTTGGTTTTGGAATTTTGTTTATATACCTTTCATATATAGTATGACAGCTATACTGTTAAATTGTGTAAAAAAAACAACTAACTTGTGTCTTTACAAACCTTACAAAATATGTTTTCCAGTGAAACTCACAAAGATACATTCCTCAAGGCATTATTAGCCATTTTGTCAGATTAAATGTGACAGTATACTGTCATTATGAATAAAACTAATATTTTATAATTGTAAACCTTACATACATACTTACTCACATAGATACAATACTAAAGGCATTTTTAGACATAATGCATGTTTGGTTTTGGAGTCATTTTGCATTTGTGTTTTAGGACTTATGTTTAATTAACTGTCATATTGAGTGTGGCAGTTATACTGTCACTATGAGTAAAACCTAATTTTTGTTTTTGTAAACCTTACCAAAATACCTGATTCTGATCAAACTCACATGTATTCAATATTACAGGCATTTTTAGACGGATTGCATATTTGGTTTTGGAGTTGTGTTTATATAACTTTCATATATAGTATGACAGTTATACTGTTAAATTGTGTGAAAAAATCCAACTAAATCGTATCTTTACAAACCTTACAAAATATTTTTTCCAGTAAAATTCACAAATATACATTCCTCAAGGCATTACTAGCCATTTTGTCAGATTAAATGTGACAGTATACTGTCATTATGAGTAAAACTAATATTTTGTATTTGTAAACCTTACAAAAACAACTGATTCTAGTAAAATTCACATGGATGCAAAATTATAGGCATTTTTAGACATCATGCATGTTTGGTGGCAGTCAATGTGGCAGTTATACTGTCATTATGAGTAAAACCTATTTTTTGTATATTTCAACATTACCAAAATACCTGATTCTGGTAAAACTCACATAGATACAATACTAAAGGCATTTTTAGACATAATGCATGTTTGGTTTTGGAGTTATGTTTGTATACATTTCTCCAGGCATTAATAGCCATTTAGCATGTTTGGTTCAGGAGTTATGTTTAAATAACTGTTATTTTGAATATGGCAGTTATACTGTCACTATGAAAAAAAACTAAATTTTGTATTTATAAACCTTACCAAAATACCTGATTCTGGTAAAACTCACATAGATACAATAATACAGGCATTTTTAGACATAATGCATGTTTGGTTTAGGAGTTATGTTTAAATAACTGTCATATCAATTAATGCAGTTATACTGTCATTATGAGTAAAACCCAAGTTTTGTATTTGTAAACCTTACCAAAATACCTTATTTTGGTAAAACTCATATAGATTCAATATTACAGGCAGTTTAAGACGGATTGCAAGTTTGGTTTAGGAGTTTGGTTTTGGATTTATGTTTATATTACTTTTATATTTAGTTTGACAGTTATACCATCATATTGAGTAAAAAAAAAAAAGTTTTTCTTTACAAACCTTACAAAATATTTAGTTTCTAGTAAAATTCACAAAGATACATTTTTCCAGGCATTATTAGCCATTTTGTAATTGTGGTTTAGGAGTTACAGTATGTTTAAATAACTGTCAGATTGAATGTGACAGTATACTGTCACAGTGAGTAAAACCTAATTTTTGTATTTGTAAACCTTACCAAAAATACCTGATTCTGGTAAAAATCACATAGATACAATATTGCAGGCATTTTTAGACATAATGCATATTTGGTTTTGGAGTTATGTTTATACAACTTTTATATTTAGTATGACAGTTATACCATCATATTGAGTAAAAAAAACAACAACTTGTGTCTTTATAAACCTTACAAAAAAAAATTTCCCAGTAAAACTCACAAAGATACATTTCTCCAGGCATAATTAGCCATTTATCATGTTTGGTTTAGGAGTTATGTTTAAACAACTGTCATATTGAGTGTGGCAGTTATACTGTCATTATGAGTAAAACCTATTTTTTGTATTTGTAAACCTTACCAAAATACCTGATTCTGGTAAAACTCACATAGATACAATATTACAGGAATTTTTAGAAATAAAACATGTTTGGTTTTGGAGTTATGTTTATATAACTTTCATATTTAGTATGACAGTTATACCATCATATTGAGTAAAAAAAAACTAATTTGTGTCTTTACAAACCTTACAAATTTTTTTTTTTTCATTAAAATTCACAAAGATACATTTTTCCAGGCATTATTAGTCATTTTGCATTTGTTTTTTAGGAGTTATGTTTAAAAAAACTGTCATATTGAGTGTGGCAGTTATACTGTCACTATGAGTAAAACCTAATTTTTGTATTCGTAAACCTTACCAAAATACCTGATTCTGATAAAACTCACATATATTCAATATTACAGGCATTTTGAGACGGATTGCATATTTGGTTTTGGAATTTTGTTTATATAACTTTCATATATAGTATGACAGCTATACTGTTAAATTGTGTAAAAAAAAAAAACTAACTTGTGTCTTTACAAACCTTACAAAATATGTTTTCCAGTGAAACTCACAAAGATACATTCCTCAAGGCATTATTAGCCATTTTGTCAGATTAAATGTGACAGTATACTGTCAATATGAATAAAACTAATATTTTGTATTTGTAAACCTTACATACATACTTACTCACATAGATACAATACTAAAGGCATTTTTAGACATAATGAATGTTTGGTTTTGGAGTCATTTTGCATTTGTGTTTTAGGAGTTATTTTAATTAACTGTCATATTGAGTGTGGCAGTTATACTGTCACTATGAGTAAAACCTAATTTTTGTTTTTGTAAACCTTACCAAAATACCTGATTCTGATCAAACTCACATGTATTCAATATTACAGGCATTTTTAGACGGATTGCATATTTGGTTTTGGAGTTGTGTTTATATAACTTTCATATTTAGTATGACAGCTATACTGTTAAATTGTGTGAAAAAACCCAACTAAATCGTATCTTTACAAACCTTACAAAATATTTTTTTCCAGTAAAATTCACAAATATACATTCCTCAAGGCATTATTAGCCATTTTGTCAGATTAAATGTGACAGTATACTGTCATTATGAGTAAAACTAATATTTTGTATTTGTAAACCTTACAAAAACAACTGATTCTAGTAAAACTCACATGGATACAAAATTATAGGCATTTTTAGACATCATGCATGTTTGGTGGCAGTCAATGTGGCAGTTATACTGTCATTATGAGTAAAACCTATTTTTTTTTATTTTTTATTTTTTTATTTTTATTTTTTTTTTTATTATTTTTTTTTTTTTATGTCCTGTCCAGCTTCTCAGGCAAATCATATAGTTGATGTAGATGCCCATGTCGGCTGTTCAGATTTACTTTACAAAAGAGAAGTGTAGGATACTTCTCTTGTTGCCTTATTTGTATTTGACTTTATTAAATGTATTTATATTATCATTTAGTGCAGCCGGGCCGGAGCAGGAGGGGATAGAAAGAGAAAAAAAAAGAAGACAGAGGGGGAAATTGTGGGGACAAGAGGGGGATTAGACAGAGAGACAAAAACAACAACAGCAAACAACAACAACAACAACAATAGAGCAACATCAGCAAATATGACATGTACAAATATGATGGTAAAAGTAATAGCAAATAAGCAGTTAGCGAAAAATAAAAAATAATACAGAAATGACAATGAGCATTATTACACTACAAATGGATCAATACAAATACCAATAGAAATAGCGCTATTGATATTGAACAATACCAATAATTTACCTTTATTATCAACAATACAGTTGTTTAAATGCAACAATACATATACGTAATGATAACTTGAGATACGAAAGAATGCAGAAAAATGGAGGGGGAGAAAGAGAAGCAACCTACATTAACCTTGTAGATTGTTATAGTCACAATAGGTTAAGCTTTGTCAGTGTGCCATGTGTTTCACCCAGTTTACCCTAGGGCAACAACGTTAATATATGTTTGATGAAACGTGATTATGTGCATGAGTGTAAGTATGCATATGTACTTGTATATGTACAGAATGTGTATATGTGTTTGTACAATGAATGTATATGTACAGAATGTGTATATGTGTTTGTACAGTGAATGTATATGTACAGTATGTGTATGTGTATGTTTGTATATTGAATGTGCGTGTGGATGTACGAACATTAGGTAGGTAAATATGTACTGTATTTGTGTATGTATGTGGGAGCGTAGGTACCTATGTACGTATGTGAGCATATGTGAATTTGCATGTACAATACATTCGACTCCCAGAGTGCGTGGGAGCCAGAGCACGGCCCCATCACCCCCGAGAGCCCAACCCACAAACAGGAGGCGTGGTGCCCAGGGAACCAGGGACCACCACCCCCACGCAGCCAAGCCGGCCAGCGACAGGAACCCCAGAGCCCGACCCACCGTACCGCCCACAAGGGCCAGCAGCAGGCCGCAGACAGACGCACCCGGCAGAGGACAGGGCACGAGAAAAGCAGGGGACAGCCAGACCCCAAGCCAGCGAGAGACCACACCCCACACGGGCAGAAAGGCGAGACGCCCCGCCCGAGGGACCCAGAGACTCCCCGCAACCGGACGGGAAGACCGCCCCCGCCCCACCGGCAACCGGGCCCCCACGAGCCCACCCCCCACCCCCGGAGAGCGCGGCGAGGCCAGCCCCCGGCCACCCCACCCAAACCGGCCGCCGCAGGACCACCCAGGCACAGGGCCACGGGAACCACCCACCCCACCCGCAGGGACCCCAACGATGGAGATGGAACAACCAGCAACCGCCCCGCCGAGCCCCCCCCCCGAGGGAGGGGAAAAATTAAAAAATAATATTAATAAAATATATTAAAAAATAAATAAATAAATAAATAAATTGAAACCTAATTTTTGTATATTTCAACATTACCAAAATACCTGATTCTGGTAAAACTCACATAGATACAATACTAAAGGCATTTTTAGACATAATGCATGTTTGGTTTTGGAGTTATGTTTGTATACATTTCTCCAGGCATTAATAGCCATTTAGCATGTTTGGTTCAGGAGTTATGTTTAAATAACTGTTATTTTGAATATGGCAGTTATACTGTCACTATGAAAAAAACCTAAATTTTGTATTTATAAACCTTACCAAAATACCTGATTCTGGAAAAACTCACATAGATACAATATTACAGGCATTTTTAGACATAATGCATGTTTGGTTTTGGAGTTATGTTTATATACATTTTTCCAGGCATTATTAGCCATTTATCATGTTTGGTTTAGGAGTTATGTTTAAATAACTGTCATATCAAATAATGCAGTTATACTGTCATTATGAGTAAAACCCAAGTTTTGTATTTGTAAACCTTACCAAAATACCTTATTCTGTTAAAACTCATATAGATTCAATATTACAGGCAGTTTAAGACGGATTGCAAGTTTGGTTTAGGAGTTTGGTTTTGGAATTATGTTTATATTACTTTTATATTTAGTTTGACAGTTATACCATCATATTGAATTAAAAAAAAAAAACGTTTTTCTTTACAAACCTTACAAAATATTTTTTTTCTAGTAAAATTCACAAAGATACATTTTTCCAGGCATTATTAGCCATTTTGTAATTGTGGTTTAGGAGTTACAGTATGTTTAAATAACTGTCAGATTGAATGTGACAGTATACTGTCATAGTGAGTAAAACCTAATTTTTGTATTTGTAAACCTTACCAAAAATACCTGATTCTGGTAAAAATCACATAGATACAATATTGCAGGCATTTTTAGACATAATGCATATCATTATGTTTATACAACTTTTATATTTAGTATGACAGTTATACCATCATATTGAGTAAAAAAAAAAAAAAACTTGTGTCTTTATAAACCTTACAAAAAAAAATTCCCAGTAAAACTCACAAAGATACATTTCTCCAGGCATAATTAGCCATTTATCATGTTTGGTTTAGGAGTTATGTTTAAACAACTGTCATATTGAGTGTGGCAGTTATACTGTCATTATGAGTAAAACCTATTTTTTGTATTTGTAAACCTTACCAAAATACCTGATTCTGGTTAAACCCACATTGATACAATATTACAGGAATTTTTAGACATAAAGCATGTTTGGTTTTGGAGTTATGTTTATATAACTTTCATATTTAGTATGAAAGTTATACCATCATATTGAGTAAAAAACAAAAAATAATTTGTATATTTACAAACCTTACAAAATATTGTTTTCCAGTAAAATTCACAAATCTACCTTTCTCTAGGCATTATTAGTCATTTTGCATTTGTGTTTTAGGAGTTATGTTTAATTTACTGTCATATTGAGTGTGGCAGTTATACTGTCAATATGAGTAAAACCTAATTTTTGTTTTTGTAAACCTTACCAAAATACCTGATTCTGATAAAACTCACATATATTCAATATTACAGGCATTTTTAGACGGATTGCATATTTGGTTTTGGAGTTGTGTTTATATAACTTTCATATATAGTATGACAGCTATACTGTTAAATTGTGTAAAAAAAACAACTAACTCGTGTCTTTACCAAAATACCTGATTCAGGTAAAACTCATATAGATTCAATATTAAAGACAGTTTAAGACGGATTGCAAGTTTGGTTTAGGAGTTTGTTTTTGGAATTATGTTTATATTAATTTTATATTTAGTTTGACAGTTATACCATCATATTCAGTAAAAAAAAATAACTTTTGTCTTTACAAACCTTACAAAATAGTTTTTTCTAGTAAAATTCACAAAGATACATTTCTCCAGGCATTATTAGCCATTTAGCATGTTTGGTTTAGGAGTTGTGTTTAAATAACTGTTATTTTGAATACGGCAGTTATACTGTCATTATGAGTAAAACCCAATTTTTGTATTTGTAAACCTTACCTCAATACCTGATTCTGGTAAAACTCACATAGATTCAATATTACAGGCATTTTTAGACGTATTGCAAGTTTGGTTTTGGAGTTATGTTTATTTAACTTTAATATTTAGTAAGACAGTTATACTGTCATATTAAGTAAAAAAAACTAACTTGTGTCTTTACAAACCTTATAAAAAAAAACTTTTTCCAGGAAAACTCACAAAGATACATTTCTCCAGGCATTATTAGCCATTTTGTATGTGTGGTTTAGGAGTTATGTTTAAATAACTGTCAGATTGAATGTAGTAGTATACTGTCATTATGAGTAAAACCTAATTTTTGTATTTGTAAACCTTACCAAAAATACCTGATTCTGGTAAAAATCACATAGATACAATATTGCAGGCATTTTTAGACATAATGCATGTTTGGTTTTGGAGTTATGTTTAAACAACTTTCATATTTAGTATGACAGTTATACAATTATATTGAGTAAAAAAAAATATATTTTTGTCTTTATAAACCTTACTTCTTTTTTTTCTCCAGAAAACTCACAAAGATACATTTCTCCAGGTATAATTAGCCATTTATAATGGTTGGTTTAGGAGTTATGTTTAAATAACTGTCATATTGAGTGTGGCAGTTATACTGTCATTATGAGTAAAACCTATTTTTTGCACCACATCTATACAATATTACAGGAATTTTTAGACATAAAGCATGTTTGGTTTTGGAGTTATGTTTATATAACTTTCATATTTAGTATGAAAGTTATACCATCATATTGAGTAAAAAAACAAACTAATTTGTATCTTTACAAACCTTACAAAATATTGTTTTCCAGTAAAATTCACAAATATACCTTTCCTAGGCATTATTAGTCATTTTGCATTTGTGTTTTAGGAGTTATGTTTAAATAACTGTCATATTGAGTGTGGCAGTTATACTGTCACTATGAGTAAAACCTAATTTTTGTTTTTGTAAACCTTACCAAAATACCTGATTCTGATAAAATTCGCATATTGCATATTTGGTTTTGGAGTTGTGTTTATATAACTTTCATATATCGTATGACAGCTATACTGTAAAATTGTGTAAAAAAAAAAAAAAAACTAACTCGTGTCTTTACAAACATTACAAAATATTTTTTCCAGTAAAAAATCACAAAGATACATTCCTCAAGGCATTATTAGCCATTTTGTCAGATTAAATGTGACAGTATACTGTCATAATGAGTAAAACTAATATGTTGTATTTGTAAACCTTACAAAAACAACTGATTCTAGTAAAACTCACATGTATACAAAATTACAGGCATTTTTAGACATAATGCATGTTTGGTTTTGGAGTTATGTTTATGTATCTTTTACATTTATTATGACAGTTATACAAACATATTGAATAAAAAAGCTTAACTTGTGTCTTTACAAACCTTACAAAATATTTTTATTTTCCAGTTAAACTCACAAAGATACCTTTCTCCAGGCAGTATTAGCCATTCAGCATGTTTAAATTAGGAGTTATGTTTAAATAACTGTAATTTTGAACGTGGCAGTTATACTGTCATTATGAGTAAAACCTACTTTTTTATTTGTAAACCTTACCAAAATACCTGATTCTGGTCAAACTCACATAGATTTAATATTACAGGCATTTTTAGACATAATGCATGTTTGGTTTTGGCGTTATGTTTATATAACTGTCATTTTGAATGTGGCAGTTATACTGTCATTATGAGTAAAAAAAACTAACTTTTGTCTTTACAAACCTTACAAAATATTTTTTTTTCCAGTTAAACTCACAAAGATACATTTCCCCAGGCATTATTAGCCATTTAACATGTTTGGTTTAGGAGTTATGTTTAAATAACTGTCATATTGAATGTGGCAGTTATACTGTCATTATGAGTAAAACCTATTTTTTGTATTTGTAAACCTTACCAAAAAACCTGTATCTGGTAAAACCCACATCGATACAATATTACAGGAATTTTTAGACATGTATGTTTGGTTTTGGAGTTATGTTTATATAACTTTCATATTTAGTATGACAGTTATACCATCATATTGAGTAATACAACACTAATTTGTATCTTTACAAACCTTACAAAATATTTTTTTCCAGTAAAATTCACAAATATACATTTCTCTAGGCATTATTAGTCATTTTGCATTTGTGTTTTAGGAGTTATGGTTAAATAACTGTCATACTGAGTGTGGCAGTTATACTGTCACTATGAGTAAAACTAAATTTTTTGATTTGTAGACCTTACCAAAATACCTGATTCTGATAAAACTTACATATAATAAATATTACAGACATTTTTAGACGGATTGCATGTTTGGTTTTGGAGTTATGTTTATAAAACTTTCATATATAGTATGACAGCTATACTGTAAAATTAAGTAAAAAAAACTAACGTGTGTCTTTACAAACCTTACAAAATATTTGTTCCAGTAAAATTCACA
Source organism: Nerophis lumbriciformis (assembly GCF_033978685.3). Taxonomy (NCBI): domain Eukaryota; kingdom Metazoa; phylum Chordata; class Actinopteri; order Syngnathiformes; family Syngnathidae; genus Nerophis; species Nerophis lumbriciformis. Next base: position 42,773,415 of record NC_084555.2, read on the forward strand.
AAGATACATTCCTCTAGGCATTATTAGCCATTTTGTCAGATTGATTGTGACAGTATACTCTCATTATGAGAAAAACTAATATTTTGTATTTGTAAACCTTACAAAAACAACTGATTCTAGTAAAACTCACGTAGATACAAAATTATAGGAATTTTTTAGACATAATGCATGTTTGGTTTTGGAGTAATGTTTAAATAGTCGTCATATTGAATGTGGCAGTATACTGTCATTATGAGTAAAACCTAATGTTTGTATTTGTCAACCTTACCAAAATACCTGATTCTGGTAAAACTCAAAAAGATACAGTATTACAGGCATTTTTAGACAAAATGCATTTAGGTTTTGGAGTTATGTTTATATAACTTTCATATTTAGTATGACAGTTATATCATCATATTAAATAAAACAAATAACTTGTGTCTTTATAAACCTTACACATTATTTTTTTCCCAGTAAAACTCACAAACTTACATTTCTCCAGGCATTATTAGTCATTTATCATGTTTGGTTTAGGAGTCATTTTTAAATAACTGTCATATCAAAAGTTGCAGTTATACTGTCATTATGAGTAAAACCCAAGTTTTGTATTTGTAAACCTTACCAAAATACCTGATTCTGTCAAAACTCACATAGATTAAATATTACAGGCAGTTTAAGACAGACTGCAAGTTTGGTTTAGGAGTTTGGATTTGGAATTATGTTTATCTAACTTTCATATATAGTATGACAGTTATACCATCATATTGAGTAAATAAACAACTAACTTTTGTCTTTACAAACCTTACAAAAAAAAATTTTTCTAGTAAAACTCACAAAGATTCATTTCTCCAGGCATTATTAGCCATTTAGCATATTTGGTTTAGGAGCTATGTTTAAATAACTGTTATTTTGAATATGGCAGTTATACTGTCATTAAGAGTAAAACCCAATTTTTGTATTTGTAAACTTTACCAAAATAACTGATTCTGGTAAAACTCACATATATTCAATATTACAGGCATTTTTAGACGGATTGCAAGTTTGGTTTTGGTGTTATGTTTATTCAACTTTCATATTTAGTATGACAGTTATACTGTCATATTGAGTAAAAAAAAAGCTAACTTGTGTCTTTACAAACCTTACAAACTATTTTTTTCCTGTAAAACTTACAAACATACATTTCTCCAGGCATTATTTGACATTTTACTTGCATGATTTAGGAGTTATGTTTAAAAAACAGTCAGATTGAATGTGACAGTATACTTCCATAGTAGTTTTTTACTCAATATGCCAGTAATGTTCTTAAAATCCTGAGATAATGCAAAAAAAGCAATAAAAATGTTTTTCAACATAATTCCTACACCAAACATGTCTAATAATGCTTGAAGACATGTATCTTTGTTAGTTTTACTAGAAAATGTATCTTTTGTAAGTTTTACAAAGACTCAAGCTAGTTTTTTTTAATACAATATGACAGTATAACTGTCATACCAAATATGAAAGTTATATAAACATAACTCCAAAACGGAACATGTATTATGTCTAAAAATGCCTAAATATTGTATCTATGTGAGTTTTACAAGAATCAGTTAATTTGGTAAGGTGTACAATTACATAAATTAGGGGTTTACTCATAATGACAGTTAACTGCTACATTCAATTTGACTGTTATTTAAACATAACTCCCTAACCACACATGCAAAATAGGTTATTAAAGCCTAAAACAATGCATGCTTGTGAGTGTTACTCGAAACATATGCTATTTTAAGGTTTGCAAACACAAAAAGTAGTTTTTTACTCATTATGACAGTAATGTTCTTAAAATCCTGAGATAGTGCGAAATAAGCAATAAAAATGTTTTTCAACAATATTCCTACACCAAACATGCAACATGTCTAATAATGCCTGAAGACATGTATCTTTTTTAGTTTTACTAGAAAAATTATCTTTTGTAAGTTTTGCAAAGAGGCAAATAAGTTTTTTTAATTCAATATGACAGTATAACTGTCATACCAAATATGAAAGTTATATAACCATAACTCCAAAACTGAACATGCATTGTGTCTAAAATTGCCTGTAATATTGTATCTATGTGAGTTTCACCAGAATCAGTTAATTTGGTAAGGTGTACAATTATATAAATTAAGGGTTTACTCATAATGACAGATATCTGCTACATTCAATTTGACAGTTATTTAAACATAACTTCTAACCACACATGCAAAATAGGCTAATAAAGCCTAAAACAATGCTTCCTTGTAAGTTTTACTCGAAACATTTGCTATTTTAAGGCTTGCAAACACAAAAAGTAGTTTTTTACTCATTATGACAGTAATGTTCTTAAAATCCTGAGATAATGCGAAATAAGCAATAAAAATGTTTTTCAACTTAATTCCTACACCAAACATGCAACATGTCTAATAATGCCTGAAGACATGAATCTTTGTTAGTTTTACTAGAAAAATTATCTTTTGTAAGTTTTGCAAAAAGGCAAGTTAGTTTTTTTAATTCAATATGACAGTATAACTGTCAAACCAAATATGAAATATATATAAACATAACTCCAAAATTGAACATGCATTAATGTCTAAAAATGCCTAAAATATTGTATCTATGTGAGTTTCACAAGAATCTGGTAATTTGGTAAGGTTTACAAATACAAAAATTTGTTTTTTTCATAATGACTGTTTAACTGCTACATTCAATTTGACTGTTATTTAAACATAACTCCCTAACCACACATGCAAAATAGGTTAATTAAGCCTAAAACAATGCATCCATGTGAGTTTTTCTCGAAACATATGCTATTTTAAGGCTTGCAAACACAAAAAGTAGTTTTTTACTCATTATGACAGTAATGTTCTTAAAATAATGAGATAATGCGAAATAAGCAATAAAAATGTTTTTCAACATGATTCCTACACCAAACATGCAAGCTGTCTAATAATGCGTGAAGATATGTATCTTTGTTAGTTTTACTAGAAAAATTATCTTTTGTAAGTTTTGCAAAGAGGCAAGTTAAGTTTTTTTAATTCAATATGAAAGTATAACTGTCATACCAAATATGAAAGTTATATAAACATAACTCCAAAACTAAACATGCATTTTGTCTAAAAATGCCTAAAATATTGAATCTATTTGAGTTTTACAAGAATCAGGTAATTTGGTAAGGTGTACAATTACAAAAATTAGGGGTTTACTCATAATGACAGATAACTGCTACATTCAATTTGACAGTTATTTAAACATAACTTCTAACCACACATGCAAAATAGGCTAATAAAGCCTAAAACAATGCATCCATGTGAGTTTTACCGAAACATATACTATTTTAAGGCTTGCAAACACAAAAAGTAGTTTTTTACTCATTATGACAGTAATGTTCTTAAAATCCTGAGATAATGCGAAATAAGCAATAAAAATGTTTTTTCAAAATAATTCCTACACCAAACCTGCAACATGTCTAATAATGCGTGAACATATGTATCTTTGTTAGTTTTACTAGAAAACATATCTTTTGTAAGTTTTGCAAAGAGGCAAGTTAGTTTTTTTAATTCAATATAACATTATAACTGTCATACCAAATATGAAATATATATAAACATAACTCCAAATTTGAACAAGTGTTATGTCTAAAAATGCCTATAATATTGTATCATGTGAGTTTTACCAGAATCAGGTAATTTGGTAAGGTTTACAAATACAAAATTTGGGTTTTTCTCATTATGACATTATAACTGCTATATTCAATTTGACAGTTATTTTAACATAACTTCCTAACCACACATGCAAATAGGCTAATAAAGCCTAAAACGATGCATCCTTGTGAGTTTTACTCTAAACATATGCTACTTGAAGGCTTGCAAACACAAAAAGAAGTTTTTTACTCATTATGACAGTAATGTTCTTAAAATCCTGAGATAATGCGAAATAAGCAATACAAATGTTTTTCATCATAATTCCTACACCAAACATGCAACATGTCTAATAATGCCTGGATACATGTATCTTTGTTAGTTATACTAGAAAAAATATCTTTTGTAAGTTTTACAAAGACTCAAGTTAGTTTTTTTTAATACAATATGACAGTATAACTGACATACCAAATATGAAAGTTATATAAACATAACTCCAAAACTGAACATGCATTGTGTCTAAAATTGCCTGTAATATTGTATCTATGTGAGTTTCACCAGAATCAGGTAATTTGGTAGGGTTTCCAAATACAAAATTTGTTTTTTTTTCATAATGACAGTATAACTGCTACATTCAATTAAACTGTTATTTAAACATAACTTCCTAATCACACATGCAAATAGGTTAATAAAGCCTAAAACAATGTATCCTAGTGAGTTTTACTGGAAACATTTGCTATTTAAAGGCTTGCAAACACAAAAAGTATTTTTTACTCTTTATGACAGTAATGTTCTTAAAATCCTGAGATAATGCGAAATAAGCAATAAAAATGTTTTTCAACATAATTCCTACACCAAACATGCAACATGTCTAATAATGCCTGAAGAAATGTATCTTTGTTAGTTTTACTACAAAATTATCTTTTGTAGGTTTTGCAAAGAGGCAAGTTAGTTTTTTTAATTCAATATGAAAGTATAACTGTCATACCAAATATGAAAGTTATATAAACATAACTCCAAAACTAAACATGCATTATGTCTAAAAATGCCTAAAATATTGTATCTATGTGAATTTTACAGAGTCAGTCAATATGGTAAGGTGTACAATTACATAAATTAGGGGTTTACTCATAATGACAGATAACTGCTACATTCAATTTGACAGTTATTTAAACATAACTTATAACCACACATGCAAAATAGGCTAATAAAGCCTAAAACAATGCATCCATGTGAGTTTTACCGAAACATATACTATTTTAAGGCTTGCAAACACAAAAAGTAGTTTTTTACTCATTATGACAGTAATGTTCTTAAAATCCTGAGATAATGCGAAATAAGCAATAAAAATGTTTTTTCAAAATAATTCCTACACCAAACCTGCAACATGTCTAATAATGCATGAACATATGTATCTTTGTTAGTTTTACTAGAAAACATATCTTTTGTAAGTTTTGCAAAGAGGCAAGTTAGTTTTTTTAATTCAATATAACATTATAACTGTCATACCAAATATGAAATATATATAAACATAACTCCAAATTTGAACAAGTATTATGTCTAAAAATGCCTATAATATTGTATCTATGTGAGTTTTACCAGAATCAGGTAATTTGGTAAGGTTTACAAATACAAAATTTGGGTTTTTCTCATTATGACATTATAACTGCTATATTCAATTTGACAGTTATTTTAACATAACTTCCTAACCACACATGCAAATAGGCTAATAAAGCCTAAAACGATGCATCCTTGTGAGTTTTACTCTAAACATATGCTATTTGAAGGCTTGCAAACACAAAAAGAAGTTTTTTACTCATTATGACAGTAATGTTCTTAAAATCCTGAGATAATGCGAAATAAGCAATAAAAATGTTTTTCATCATAATTCCTACACCAAACATGCAACATGTCTAATAATGCCTGGATACATGTATCTTTGTTAGTTATACTAGAAAAAATATCTTTTGTAAGTTTTACAAAGACTCAAGTTAGTTTTTTTAATACAATATGACAGTATAACTGACATACCAAATATGAAAGTTATATAAACATAACTCCAAAACTGAACATGCATTGTGTCTAAAATTGCCTGTAATATTGTATCTATGTGAGTTTCACCAGAATCAGGTAATTTGGTAGGGTTTCCAAATACAAAATTTGTTTTTTTTTCATAATGACAGTATAACTGCTACATTCAATTAAACTGTTATTTAAACATAACTTCCTAATCACACATGCAAATAGGTTAATAAAGCCTAAAACAATGTATCCTTGTGAGTTTTACTGGAAACATTTGCTATTTAAAGGCTTGCAAACACAAAAAGTATTTTTTACTCTTTATGACAGTAATGTTCTTAAAATCCTGAGATAATGCGAAATAAGCAATAAAAATGTTTTTCAACATAATTCCTACACCAAACATGCAACATGTCTAATAATGCCTGAAGAAATGTATCTTTGTTAGTTTTACTACAAAATTATCTTTTGTAGGTTTTGCAAAGAGGCAAGTTAGTTTTTTTAATTCAATATGAAAGTATAACTGTCATACCAAATATGAAAGTTATATAAACATAACTCCAAAACTAAACATGCATTATGTCTAAAAATGCCTAAAATATTGTATCTATGTGAATTTTACAAGAATCAGTCAATATGGTAAGGTGTACAATTACATAAATTAGGGGTTTACTCATAATGACAGATAACTGCTACATTCAATTTGACAGTTATTTAAACATAACTTCCTAACCACACATGCAAAATAGGCTAATAAAGCCTAAAACAATGCATCCATGTGAGTTTTACTCGAAACATATGCTATTTTAAGGCTTGCAAACACAAAAAGTAGTTTTTTACTCATGACAGTAATGTTCTCAAAATCCTGAGATAATGCGAAATAAGCAATAAAAAAGTTTTTCATCATAATTCCTACACCAAACATGTCTTATAATGTCTGGATACAAGTATATTTGTCAGTTATACTAGAACAATTATCTTTTGTAAGTTTTACAAAGACTCAAGTTAGTTTATTTCATACAATATGACAGTATAGCTGTCATACCAAATATGAAAGTTATATAAACATAACTCCAAAACTGAACATGCATTATGTCTAAAAATGCCTGTAATGTTGTATCTATGTGAGTTTTACCAGAATCGGGTAATTTTGTAAGGTTTGCAAATACAAAAATTGTTGTTTTTTTTTATGACAGTATACCTGTTACATTCAATTTGACTGTTATTTAAGCTTAACTTCCAAATCACACATGCAAATAGGTTAAAAAAGCCTAAAACAATGCATCCTTGTGAGTTTTACTCGAAACATTTGCTATTTTAAGGCTTGCAATTACAAAAAGTACTTTTTTTATTCATTATGACAGTAATGTTCTTAAAATCCTGAGATAATGCGAAATAAGCAATAAAAATGTTTTTCAACATAATTCCTACACCAAACATGCAACATGTCTAATAATGCCTGAAGACATGTATCTTTGTAAGTTTTACTAGACAATTATCTTTTGTAAGTTTTGCAAAAAGGGAAATTAGTTTTTTTAATTCAATGACATTATAACTGTCATACCAAATATGAAAGTTATATAAACATAACTCCAAAACTGAACATGCATTATGTCTAAAAATGCCTAAATTAATGTATCTATGTGAGTTTTACAAGAATCAGTTAATTTGGTTAGGTGTACAATTACATAAATTAGGGGTTTACTCATAATGACAGATAACTGCTACATTCAATTTGACAGTTATTTAAACATAATTTCCTAACCACACATACAAAATAGGCTAATAAAGCCTAAAACAATGTATCCTTGTGAGTTTTACTCGAAACATTTGCTATTTTAAGGCTTGCAAACACAAAAAGTAGTTTTTTACTCATTATGACAGTAATAAATGGCTAATTATGCCTTGAGAAATTTATCTTTGTGAGTTTTACTGGGAACATTTTTTTTTGTAAGGTTTATAAAGACACAAGTTTTTTTTTTTTTTACTCAATATGATGGTATAACTGTCATACTAAATATAAAAGTTGTATAAACATAACTCCAAAACCAAACATGCATTATGTCTAAAAATGCCTGCAATATTGTATCTTTGTGATTTTTTACCAGAATCAGGTATTTTTGGTAAGGTTTACAAATACAAAAATTTGGTTTTACTCACTATGACAGTATACTGTCACATTCAATCTGACAGTTATTTAAACATACTGTAACTCATAAACCACAATTACAAAATGGCTAATAATGCCTGTAAAAATGTATCTTTGTGAGTTTTCCTGGAAAACATTTTTTTTATAAGGTTTGTAAAGAAACAAGTTAGTTGTTTCACTTAATATGACAGTATAACTGTCATACTAAATATGAAAGTTAAATAAACATAACTCCAAAACCAAACTTGCAATACGTCTAAAAATGCCTGTAATATTGAATCTATGTGAGTTTTACCAGAATCAGGTATTTTGGTAAGGTTTACAAATACAAAAATGTGGTTTTACTCATAATGACAGTATAACTGCGATATTCAAAATAACAGTTATTTAAACATAACTCCTAAACCAAACAAGCTAAATGGCTAATAATGCCTGGAGAAATGTATCTTTGTGAGTTTTACTAGAAAAAAATATTTTGTAAGGTTTGTAAAGAAAAACGTTTTTTTTTTTTACTCAATGTGATGGTATAACTGTCAAACTAAATATAAAAGTAATATAAACATAATTCGAAAACCAAACTCCTAAACCAAACTTGCAATCCGTCTTAAACTATCTGTAATATTGAATCTATATGAGTTTTACCAGAATCAGGTATTTTGATAAGGTTTACAAATACAGAACTTGGGTTTTACTCATAATGACAGTATAACTGCATTATTTGATATGACAGTTATTTAAACATAACTCTTTAACCATCCATCCATCCATCCATCTTCTTCCGCTTATCCGAGGTCGGGTCGCGGGGGCAGCAGCCTAAGCAGGGAAGCCCAGATTTCCCTCTCCCCAGCCACTTCGTCCAGCTCTTCCTGTGGGACCCCGAGGCGTTCCCAGCCCAGCCGGGAGACATAGTCTTCCCAACGTGTCCTGGGTCTTCCCCGCGGCCTCCTACCGGTCGGACGTGCCCTAAACACCTCCCTAGGGAGGCGTTCGGGTGGCATCCTGACCAGATGCCCGAACCACCTCATCTGGCTCCTCTCGATGTGGAGGAGCAGCGGCTTTACTTTGAGCTCCTCCCGGATGACAGAGCTTCTCACACTATCTCTAAGGGAGAGCCCCGCCACCCGGCGGATGAAACTCATTTCGGCCGCTTGTACCCGTGATCTTGTCCTTTCGGTCATAACCCAAAGCTCATGACCATAGGTGAGGATGGGAACGTAGATCGACCGGTAAATTGAGAGCTTTGCCTTCCGGCTCAGCTCCTTCTTCACCACAACGGATCGATACAGCGTCCGCATTACTGAAGACGCCGCACCGATCCGCCTGTCGATCTCACGATCCACTCTTCCCTCACTCGTGAACAAGACTCCGAGGTACTTGAACTCCTCAACTTGGGGCAAGATCTCCTCCCCAACCCGGAGATGGCACTCCACCCTTTTCCGGGCGAGAACCATGGACTCGGACTTGGAGGTGCTGATTCTCATCCCAGTCGCTTCACACTCGGCTGCGAACCGATCCAGTGAGAGCTGAAGATCCTGGCCAGATGAAGCCATCAGGACCACATCATCTGCAAAAAGCAGAGACCTAATCCTGCAGCCACCAAACCAGATCCCCTCAACGCCTTGACTGCGCCTAGAAATTCTGTCCATAAAAGTTATGAACAGAATGGGTGACAAAGGGCAGCCTTGGCGGAGTCCAACCCTCACTGGAAACGTGTCCGACTTACTGCCGGCAATGCGGACCAAGCTCTGGCACTGAGCATACAGGGAGCGGACTGCCACAATCAGACAGTCCGATACCCCATACTCTCTGAGCACTCCCCACAGGACTTCCTGAGGGACACGGTCGAATGCCTTCTCCAAGTCCACAAAACACATGTAGACTGGTTGGGCAAACTCCCATGCACCCTCAAGGACCCTGCCGAGAGTATAGAGCTGGTCCACAGTTCCACGACCAGGACGAAAACCACACTGTTCCTCCTGAATCCGAGGTTCGACTATCCGGCGTAGCCTCCTCTCCAGTACACTTGAATAGACCTTACCGGGAAGGCTGAGGAGTGTGATCCCACGATAGTTAGAACACACCCTCCGGTTCCCCTTCTTAAAGAGAGGAACCACCACCCCGGTCTGCCAATCCAGAGGTACCGCCCCCGATGTCCACGCGATGCTGCAGAGTCTTGTCAACCAAGACAGCCCCACAGCATCCAGAGCCTTAAGGAACTCCGGGCGGATCTCATCTACCCCTGGGGCCTTGCCACCGAGGAGCTTTTCAACTACCTCAGCAACCTCAGCCCCAGAAATAGGAGAGCCCACCACAGACTCCCCAGGCACTGCTTCCTCATAGGAAGACGTGTTGGTGGGATTGAGGAGGTCTTCGAAGTATTCCCTCCACCGATCCACAACATCTGCAGTCGAGGTCAGCAGAACACCATCCTCACCATACACGGTGTTGATAGTGCACTGCTTCCCCTTCCTGAGGCGGCGGATGGTGGTCCAGAATTGCTTCGAAGCCGTCCGGAAGTCGTTTTCCATGGTTTCCCCGAACTCCTCCCATGTCCGAGTTTTTGCCTCTGTGACCGCTGAAGCCGCACACCGCTTGGCCTGTCGGTACCTGTCCGCTGCCTCAGGAGTCCTATGAGCCAAAAGAACCCGATAGGACTCCTTCTTCAGCTTGACGGCATCCCTCACCGCCGGTGTCCACCAACGGGTTCTAGGATTACCGCCACGACAAGCACCAACTACCTTGCGGCCACAGCTCCAATCAGCCGCCTCGACAATAGAACATGGTCCATTCAGACTCAATGTCCAGCACCTCCCTCGTGACATGTTCAAAGTTCTTCCGGAGGTGGGAATTGAAACTCTCTCTGACAGGAGACTCTGCCAGACGTTCCCAGCAAACCCTCACAATGCGTTTGGGCCTGCCAGGTCTGTCCGGCATCCTCCCCAACCATCGCAGCCAACTCAACACCAGGTGGTGATCGGTAGAAAGCTCCGCCCCTCTCTTCACCCGAGTGTCCAAAACATGAGGCCGCAAATCCGATGACACAACTACAAAGTCGATCATGGAACTGCGGCCTAGGGTGTCCTGGTGCCAAGTGCACATATGGACACCCTTATGTTTGAACATGGTGTTCGTTATGGACAATCTGTGACGGGCACAAAAGTCCAATAACAAAACACCGCTCGGGTTCAGATCCGGGCAGCCATTCTTCCCAATCACGCCTCTCCAGGTTTCACTGTCGTTGCCAACATGAGCATTGAAGTCCCCCAGTAGAACGAGGGAATCACCCGGGGGAGCACTCTCAAGTACTCACTCAAGTGAATCCAAAAAGGGTGGGTACTCTGATCTGCGGTTTGGCGCGTAAGCGCAAACCACAGTCAGGACCCGTTCCCCCACCCGAAGGCGGAGGGAAGCTACCCTCTCGTCCACCGGGTTGAACTCCAACGTACAGGCTCTGAGCCGGGGGGAAACAAGAATTGCCACCCCAGCCCGTCGCCTCTCACTGCCGGCAACGCCAGAGTGGAAGAGAGTCCAGCCCCTCTCGAGAGAACTGGTTCCAGAGCCCTTGCTGTGCGTCGAAGTGAGTCCGACTATATCTAGCCGGAACTTCTCCACCTCGCGCACTAGCTCAGGCTCCTTCCCCCCCAGCGAGGTGACGTTCCACGTCCCAAGAGCTAGCTTCTGTAGCCGAGGATCGGACCGCCAAGTGCCCTGCCTTCGGCTGCCGCCCAGCTCACATCGCACCCGACCTCTATGACCCCTGCTATGGGTGGTGAGCCCATTGGAGGGGGGACCCATGTTGCCTCTTCGGGCTGTGCTCTTCGGGGACAGGCCCGGCCACCAGGCGCTCGCCATCGTGCTCCAGAGGGGGGCCCCGATGACCCGCGTCCGGGCGAGGGAAATCTGGGTCCTTGGTTTTTATATTTCATGGAGGTCTTCGAGCTGCTCTTTGTCTGATCCCTCACCTAGGACCAGTTTGTCTTGGGAGACCCTACCAGGGGGCATAAAGCCCCCGGACAACATAGCTCCTAGGATCATTGGGACACGCAAACTCCTCTACCACATTAAGGTGGCAGCTCAGAGAGCCAAACCAAACATGATAAATGGCTAATAATGCCTGGAAAAATGTATACAAACATAAGTCCAAAACCAAACATGCATTATGTCTAAAAATGCCTTTAGTATTGTATCTATGTGAGTTTTACCAGAATCAGGTATTTTGGTAAGGTTTACATATACACAAATATGGTTTTACTCATAATGACAGTAAAACTGCCACATTTAATATGACAGTTATGTAAACATAACTCCTATACCACACATGCAAAATGGTTAATAATGCCTGGAGAAATGTATCTTTGTGATTTTTACTAGAAAAAAATATTTTGTAAGGTTTGTAAAGACACAAGTTAGTTTTTTTTTATTCAATATGATGGTATAACTGTTATACTAAATATGAAAGTTATATAAACATAATTCCAAAAACAAACTCCTAAACCAAACTTGCAATCTGTCTTAAACTGCCTGTAATATTGAATCTATGTGAGTTTTACCAGAATAGGGTATTTTGGTAATGTTTACAAATACAAAACCTGGGTTTTACTCATAATGACAGTATAACTGCAACATTTGATATGACAGTTATTTAAACATAACTCCTAATCCAAACATGATAAATGGCTAATAATGCCTGGAGAAATGTATCATTGTGAGTTTTACTGGAAACAAATAATTTGTAAGGTTTATAAAGACACAAGTTAGTTTTTTTTATTTAATATGATGGTATAACTGTCATACTAAATATGAAAGTTATATAAACATAACTCCAAAACAAAACATGCATTATGTCTAAAAATGCCTGTAATATTGTATCTATGTGAGTTTTACCAGAATCAGGTATTTTGGTAAGGTTGAAAAATACAAAAATTAGGTTTTACTCATAATGACAGTATAACTGCCACATTGACTGCCACCAAACATGCATTATGTCTAAAAATGCTTATAATTTTGTATCCATGTGAGTTTTACTAGAATCAGTTGTTTGTGTAAGGTTTACAAATGCAAAATATTAGTTTTACTCATAATGACAGTATACTGTCACAATTAATCTGACAAAATGGCTAATAATGCCTTGAGGAATGTATCTTTGTGAGTTTTACTGAAAAAAATTCCTGCTACACCCTAGTAGCAGGTATTTAAATTGTGTAAATAATTGTGTATTTTTACACAATTTAACAATATAGCTGTCATACTATATATGAAAGTTATATAAACATAATTCCAAAACCAAATATGCAATCTGTCTAAAAATGCCTGTAATATTGAATATGTGTGAGTTTTATCAGAATCAGGTATTTTGGTAAGGTTTACGAATACAAAAATTAGGTTTTACTCATAGTGACAGTATAACTGCCACACTCAATATGACAGTTAATTAAACATAACTCCTAAAACACAAATGCAAAATGACTACTAATGCCTAGAGAAATGTATATTTGTGAATTTTACTGGAAAACAATATTTTGTTTGTAAAGATACAAATTAGTTTTTTTTTACTCAATATGTTGGTATAACTGTCATACTAAATATGAAAGTTATATAAACATAACTCCAAAACCAAACATGTTTTATGTCTAAAAAATTCCTGTAATATTGTATCGATGTGGGTTATACCAGAATAAGGTATTTTGGTAGGTTTACAAATACAAAAAATAGGTTTTACTCATAATGACAGTATACTGTCACATGCAATCTGACAGTTATTTAAACATAACTCCTAAACCAAACATGATAATAGCTAATAAAGCCTGGAAAAATGTATATAAACATAACTCCAAAACCAAACATGCATTATGTCTAAAAATGCCTGTAATATTGTATCTATGTGAGTTTTACCAGAATCAGGTATTTTGGTAAGGTTGAAAAATACAAAAATTAGGTTTTACTCATAATGACAGTATAACTGCCACATTGACTGCCACCAAACATGCATTATGTCTAAAAATGCTTATAATTTTGTATCCATGTGAGTTTTACTAGAATCAGTTGTTTGTGTAAGGTTTACAAATGCAAAATATTAGTTTTACTCATAATGACAGTATACTGTCACAATTAATCCGACAAAATGGCTAATAATGCCTTGAGGAATGTATCTTTGTGAGTTTTACTGAAAAAATACCTGCTACACCCTAGTGGCAGGTATTTAAATTGTGTAAATAATTGTGTATTTTTACACAATTTAACAATATAGCTGTCATACTATATATGAAAGTTATATAAACATAATTCCAAAACCAAATATGCAATCTGTCTAAAAATGCCTGTAATATTGAATATGTGTGAGTTTTATCAGAATCAGGTATTTTGGTAAGGTTTACGAATACAAAAATTAGGTTTTACTCATAGTGATATAGTATAACTGCCACACTCAATATGACAGTTAATTAAACATAACTCCTAAAACACAAATGCAAAATGACTACTAATGCCTAGAGAAATGTATATTTGTGAATTTTACTGGAAAACAATATTTTGTTTGTAAAGATACAAATTAGTTTTTTTTTACTCAATATGTTGGTATAAACGTCATACTAAATATGAAAGTTATATAAACATAACTCCAAAACCAAACATGTTTTATGTCTAAAAAAATCCTGTAATATTGTATCGATGTGGGTTTTACCAGAATAAGGTATTTTGGTTGGTTTACAAATACAAAAAATAGGTTTTACTCATAATGACAGTATACTGTCACATGCAATCTGACAGTTATTTAAACATAACTCCTAAACCAAACATGATAATAGCTAATAAAGCCTGGAAAAATGTATATAAACATAACTCCAAAACCAAACATGCATTATGTCTAAAAATGCCTGGAATATTGTATCCATGTGATTTTTACCATTTTTGGTAAGGTTTACAAATACAAAAATTAGGTTTTACTCACTATGACAGTATACTGTCACATTCAATCTGACAGTTATTTAAACATATTGTAACTCCTAAACCACAAATACAAAATGGCTAATAATGTCTGGAGAAATGTATCTTTGTGAGTTTTCCTGGAAAAAAAAAATGTATAAGGTTTGTAAAGACACAAGTTAGTTTTTTTTACTTAATATGACAGTAGAACTGTCATACTAAATATGAAAGTTAAATGAACATAACTCAGAAACCAAACTTGCAATACGTCTAAAAATGCCTGTAATATTGAATCTATGTGAGTTTTACCAGAATCAGATATTTTGGTAAGGTTTACAAATACAAAAATTGGGTTTTACTCATAATGACAGTATAACTGCCATATTCAAAATAACAGTTATTTAAACATAACTCCTTAACCAAACATGCTAAATAGCTAATAATGCCTGGAGAAATGTATCTTTGTGAGTTTTACTAGAAATTTTTTTTTTTTTTTTTTTTTTACTCAATATGATGGTATAACTGTCAAAGTAAATATAAAAGTAATATAAACATCATTCCAAAACCAAACTCCTAAACCAAACTTGCAATCCGTCTTAAACTGCCTGTAATATTGAATCTATATGAGTTTTACCAGAATCAGGTATTTTGATAAGGTTTACAAATACAAAACTTGGGTTTTACTCATAACTGAAATTATTTGATATGACAGTTATTTAAACATAACTCCTAAACCAAACATGATAAATAGCTAATAATGCCTGGAAAAATGTCTATAATCATAACTCCAAAACCAAACATGCCTTATGTCTTAAAATGCCTGTAATATTGTATCAATGTGAGTTTTACCAGAATCAGGAATTTTGGTAAGGTTTATAAATACAAAAATTACAAAATACAAAAATGTTTATTCAATATGTTTGTATAACTGTCATAATAAAAGTAAAAGTTATATAAACATAACTCCAATACCAAACATGCAATCCGTCTAAAAATGCCTGTAATATTTAATCTATGTGAGTTTTACTAGAATCAGGTATTTTGTTAAGGCTTACAAATACAAAAATTTGGTTTTACTCACTATGACAGTATACTGTCACATTCAATCTCACTGTTATTTAAACATAACTCCTAAACCACACATGCAAAATGACTAATAATGCCGAGAAAAATGTATCTCTGTGAATTTTACTGGAAAAAAATATTTTCTAAGGTTTGTAACATTACAAGTTTGTTATTTTTTACTCAATTTGACAGTATAACTGTCATACTAAATATGAAAGTTATATACACATAACTCCAAAACCAAACTTGCAATCCGTCTAAAAATGCCTGTAATATTGAATCTATGTGAGTTTTACCAAAATCAGGTATTTTGGTAAGGTTTACAAATACAAAAATTAGGTTTTACTCATAATGACAGTATAACTGCCACACTCAATTTGACAGTTTTTTAAACATAACTCCTAAAAAAACAAATGCAAAATGACTATGAATGCCTGGAAAAATGTATCTTTGTGAATATTAATGGAAAAAAATATTTTGTAAGGTTTGTAAAGACACAAATTTGTTTTTTTTACGCAATATGATGGTATAACTGTCATACTAAATATGAAAGTTATATAAACATAACTCCAAAACCAAAAAGGTTTTATGTCTAAAAATTCCTGTAATATTGTATCTATGTGAGTTTTACCAGAATCAGGTATTTTGGTAAGGTTTACAAATACAAAAATTAGGTTTTACTCACTATGACAGTATACTGCCACACTCAACATGACAGTTATTTAAACATAATTCCTAAACCATACATGATACATGGCTAATAATGCCTGGAGAAATGTAGCTTTGTGATTTTTACTAGAAAAAAATATTTTGTAAGGTTTGTAAAGACAAAAGTTAGTTTTTTTTTACTCAATATCATGGTATAACCGTCATACTAAATATGAAAGTTATATAAACATAATTCCAAAACCAAACTCCTAAACCAAACTTGCAATATGTCTTAAACTGCCTGTAATATTTAATCTATGTGAGTTTTACCAGAATCAGGTATTTTGGTAAGGTTTACAAATACAAAACTTGGGTTTTACTCATAATGACAGTATAACTGCAACATTTGATATGACAGTTATTTAAACATAACTCCTAAACCAAACATGATAAATGGCTAATAATGCCTGGAGAAATGTATCAGTGTGAGTTTTACTGGAAACAAATAATTTGTAAGGTTTATAAAGACACAAGTTAGTTTTTTTTATTTAATATGATGGTATAACTGTCATACTAAATATGAAAGTTATATAAATATAACTCCAAAACCAAACATACATTATGTCTAAAAATGCCTGTAATATTGAATCTATGTGAGTTTTACCAGAATCTGGTATTTTGGTAAGGTTTACAATTACAAAAATTAGGTTTTACCCATAATGACAGTATAACTGCCACATTGACTGCCACCAAACATACATTGTGTTTAAAAATGCTTATAATTTTGTATCCATGTGAGTTTTACTATAATCAGTTGTTTTTGTAAGGTTTACAAATACAAACTATTAGTTTTACTCATATGGACAGTATACTGACAAAATGGCCTTGAGGAATGTATATTTGTGAGTTTTACTGGAAAAATATTTTGGAAGGTTTGTAAAGACACAAGTTAGTTTTTTTTACACAATTTAACAGTTTAGCTCTCATACTATATATGAAAGTTATATGAACATAATTCCAAAACCAAATATGCAATCCGTCAAAAAATGCCTGTAATATTGAATATATGTGAGTTTTATCAGATTCAGGTATTTTGGTAAGGTTTACGAATACAAAAATTAGGTTTTACTCATAGATATAACTGCCACGCTCAATATGACAGTTAATTAAACATAACTCCTAAAACACAAATGCAAAATGACTAATAATGCTTAGAGAAATGTATAGTTGTGAATTTTACTGGAAAACAATATTTTGTAAGATTTGTAAAGATAAAAATTAGTTTTTTTTTATTCAAAATAATGGTATAACTGTCATACTAAATATGAAAGTCATATAAACATAACTCCAAAACATGCTTTATGTCTAAAAATTCCTGGAATATTGTATCGGTGTGGGTTTTACCAACTTTAACCCTAACCCTAACCCTAACCCTAACCCCTAACCCTAACCCTAACCCTAACCCTAACCCTAACCACACATGCAAAATGGCTAATAATGCTTGGAAAAATTTATATTTGTGAGTTTTACTGGAAAAAAAAAATTGTAAGGTTTGTAAAGACACAAGTTATTTTTTTTATTCAATATGACATTATAACTGTCATACTAAATGTAAAAGTTATATAAACATAACTTCAAAACCAAACATGTATTATATCATAAAATGCCTGTAATTTTGTATCCATGTGAGTTTTACTAGAATCAGTTGTTTTTGTAAGGTTTGCAAATACAAAATATTGGTTTTACTCACTATGACAGTATACTGCTGTCATATTGAGTAAAAAAAAAACTAACGTGTTTTTACAAACTTTAAAAAAAAAAAAATTTCCAGAAAAAATCACAGAGATACATTTCTCCAGTTATTATTAATCACTTTTAATGTGTGGTATAGGAGTTTTGTTTAAATAACTGTCAGATTGAATGTGACAGTATACTGTCATAGTGAGTAAAACCAATATTTTGTATTTGCAAAACTTACAAAAACAACTGATTCTAATAAAACTCACATGGATACATCGTTACAGGCAATTTTAGATATAATGCATGTTTGGTTTTTTAGTTATAATTATACAACTTTTACATTAAGTATGACAGTTATACTGTCATATTGAGTAAAACAAAACTAACGTGTGTCTTTACAAACCTTACAAATTATTTTTCCTAGTAAAACTCACAAAGATACATTTCTCCAGGCATTATTAGCCATTTTGCATGTGTGGTTTAGGAGTTATGTTTACATAACTGTCAGATTGAATGTGACAGTATACTGTCATAGTGAGTAAAACCTAATTTTTGTATTTGTAAACCTTACCAAAATACCTGATTCTGGTAAAACTCACATGTATTCAATATTACAGGCATTTTTAAATGGATTGCATGTTTGGTTTTTGAGTTAGGTTTTGGAGTTATGTTTCTATAACTTTTTTATTTAGTTTGACAGTATACCGTCATATTGAGTAAAAAAACTTGTGTCTTTGTAAACCTTACAAAAGATCATTACTCTAGTAAAACTAACAAAGATACATTTCTCCAGGTTTAATAGCCACTTTCATGTGTCGTTTATGACTTATGTTTAAAAAACTGTCATATTGAGTGTGGCAGTTATACTGTCATTATGAGTAAAACCTAAATTTTGTATTTGTAAACCTTACCAAAATACCTGATTTTGGTAAAACTCACATAGATTCAATATTACAGGCATTTTTAGACGGATTGCAAGTTTGGTTTTAGAGTTATGTGTATATAACTTTCATATTTAGTATGACAGTTATACTGTCAAATTGAGTAAAAAATAACAAACTCGTAATTTTAAAAACCTCACAAAATATTTTTTTCCAATAAAATTCAGATAGATACATTTTTCTCGGCATTATTAGTCATTTTGCATGTGTGGTTTAGGAGTTATTTTTAAATAGCTGTCAGATTGAATGTGACAGTATACTGTCATAGTGAGTAAAACCAATATTTTGTATTTGAAAAACTTACAAAAACAACTGATTCTAGTAAAACTCACATTGATACAATATTACAGGCATTTTTAGACATAATGCATGTTTGGTTTTGGAGTTATGTTTATATATTTTTTACATTTAGTATTACAGTTATACTGTCATATTGAGTAAAAAAAACTAACTTGTGTCTTTATAAACCTTACAAAATGTTTTTCCTGTAAAACTCACAAAGATACATTTCTCCAGGCATTATTAGCCATTAACCATGTTTGGTTTAGAGTTATGTTTAAATAACTGTCATATTGAGTGTGGCAGATATACTGTCATTAGGAGTAAAACCTAATTTTGGTATTTGTAAAATTACCAAAATAACTGATTCTGATAAAACTCACATGGATAAAATATTACAGAATTTTTTAGACATAAAGCATGTTTCCATCATATTGTGTAAAAAAAACTAACTTGTGTCTATACAAACCTTACAAAATATTTTTTTTCCAGTAAAACTCACAAAAATACATTTCTCCAGTTATTATTAGCCATTTTGCATCTGTGGTTTAGAATTTGTGTTTAAATAACAGTCAGATTGAATGTGACAGTATACTGTCACATTCTAACTGCATTATTTGATATGACAGTTATTTAAACATAACTCCTAAACCAAACATGATAAATAGCTAATAATGCCTGGAAAAATGTATATAAACATAACTCCAAAACCAAACATGCATCATGTCTAAAAATGCCTGTAATATTGTATCTATGTGAGTTTTACTAGAATCAGGTATTTTGTTAAGGTTTACATATACAAAAATTAGGTTTTAAATACCTGTCATGTTAAATGTGGCAGTTATATTGTCATTATGAGTAAAACCTATTTTTTGTATTTGTAAACCTTACCAAAATACCTGATTCTAGTAAAACTCACATAGATACATTTCTCCAGGCATTATTAGCCATTTTGCATGTGTGGTTTAGGAGTTATGTTTACATAACTGTCAGATTGAATGTGACAGTATACTGTCATAGTGAGTAAAACCTAATTTTTGTATTTGTAAACCTTACCAAAATACCTGATTCTGGTAAAACTCACATGTATTCAATATTACAGGCATTTTTAAATGGATTGCATGTTTGGTTTTTGAGTTAGGTTTTGGAGTTATGTTTCTATAACTTTTTTATTTAGTTTGACAGTATACCGTCATATTGAGTAAAAAAACTTGTGTCTTTGTAAACCTTACAAAAGATCATTACTCTAGTAAAACTAACAAAGATACATTTCTCCAGGTTTAATAGCCACTTTCATGTGTCGTTTATGACTTATGTTTAAAAAACTGTCATATTGAGTGTGGCAGTTATACTGTCATTATGAGTAAAACCTAAATTTTGTATTTGTAAACCTTACCAAAATACCTGATTTTGGTAAAACTCACATAGATTCAATATTACAGGCATTTTTAGACGGATTGCAAGTTTGGTTTTAGAGTTATGTGTATATAACTTTCATATTTAGTATGACAGTTATACTGTCAAATTGAGTAAAAAATAACAAACTCGTAATTTTAAAAACCTCACAAAATATTTTTTTCCAATAAAATTCAGATAGATACATTTTTCTCGGCATTATTAGTCATTTTGCATGTGTGGTTTAGGAGTTATTTTTAAATAGCTGTCAGATTGAATGTGACAGTATACTGTCATAGTGAGTAAAACCAATATTTTGTATTTGAAAAACTTACAAAAACAACTGATTCTAGTAAAACTCACATTGATACAATATTACAGGCATTTTTAGACATAATGCATGTTTGGTTTTGGAGTTATGTTTATATATTTTTTACATTTAGTATTACAGTTATACTGTCATATTGAGTAAAAAAAACTAACTTGTGTCTTTATAAACCTTACAAAATGTTTTTCCTGTAAAACTCACAAAGATACATTTCTCCAGGCATTATTAGCCATTAACCATGTTTGGTTTAGAGTTATGTTTAAATAACTGTCATATTGAGTGTGGCAGATATACTGTCATTAGGAGTAAGACCTAATTTTGGTATTTGTAAAATTACCAAAATAACTGATTCTGATAAAACTCACATGGATAAAATATTACAGAATTTTTTAGACATAAAGCATGTTTCCATCATATTGTGTAAAAAAAACTAACTTGTGTCTATACAAACCTTACAAAATATTTTTTTTCCAGTAAAACTCACAAAAATACATTTCTCCAGTTATTATTAGCCATTTTGCATCTGTGGTTTAGAATTTGTGTTTAAATAACAGTCAGATTGAATGTGACAGTATACTGTCACATTCTAACTGCATTATTTGATATGACAGTTATTTAAACATAACTCCTAAACCAAACATGATAAATAGCTAATAATGCCTGGAAAAATGTATATAAACATAACTCCAAAACCAAACATGCATCATGTCTAAAAATGCCTGTAATATTGTATCTATGTGAGTTTTACTAGAATCAGGTATTTTGTTAAGGTTTACATATACAAAAATTAGGTTTTAAATACCTGTCATGTTAAATGTGGCAGTTATATTGTCATTATGAGTAAAACCTAATTTTTGTATTTGTAAACCTTACCAAAATACCTGATTCTAGTAAAACTCACATAGATACAATATTACAGGAATTTTTAGAAATAAAACATGTTTGGTTTTGGAGTTATGTTTATATAACTTTCATATTTAGTATGACAGTTATACCATCATATTGAGTAAAAAAAACTAATTTGTGTCTTTACAAACCTTACAAAAATTTTGTTTTTCATTAAAATTCACAAAGATACATTTTTCCAGGCATTATTAGTCATTTTGCATTTGTTTTTTAGGAGTTATGTTTAAAAAAAACTGTCATATTGAGTGTGGCAGTTATACTGTCACTATGAGTAAAACCTAAATTTTGTATTCGTAAACCTTACCAAAATACCTGATTCTGATAAAACTCACATATATTCAATATTACAGGCATTTTTAGACGGATTGCATATTTGGTTTTGGAATTTTGTTTATATACCTTTCATATATAGTATGACAGCTATACTGTTAAATTGTGTAAAAAAAACAACTAACTTGTGTCTTTACAAACCTTACAAAATATGTTTTCCAGTGAAACTCACAAAGATACATTCCTCAAGGCATTATTAGCCATTTTGTCAGATTAAATGTGACAGTATACTGTCATTATGAATAAAACTAATATTTTATAATTGTAAACCTTACATACATACTTACTCACATAGATACAATACTAAAGGCATTTTTAGACATAATGCATGTTTGGTTTTGGAGTCATTTTGCATTTGTGTTTTAGGACTTATGTTTAATTAACTGTCATATTGAGTGTGGCAGTTATACTGTCACTATGAGTAAAACCTAATTTTTGTTTTTGTAAACCTTACCAAAATACCTGATTCTGATCAAACTCACATGTATTCAATATTACAGGCATTTTTAGACGGATTGCATATTTGGTTTTGGAGTTGTGTTTATATAACTTTCATATATAGTATGACAGCTATACTGTTAAATTGTGTGAAAAAATCCAACTAAATCGTATCTTTACAAACCTTACAAAATATTTTTTCCAGTAAAATTCACAAATATACATTCCTCAAGGCATTACTAGCCATTTTGTCAGATTAAATGTGACAGTATACTGTCATTATGAGTAAAACTAATATTTTGTATTTGTAAACCTTACAAAAACAACTGATTCTAGTAAAACTCACATGGATGCAAAATTATAGGCATTTTTAGACATCATGCATGTTTGGTGGCAGTCAATGTGGCAGTTATACTGTCATTATGAGTAAAACCTATTTTTTGTATATTTCAACATTACCAAAATACCTGATTCTGGTAAAACTCACATAGATACAATACTAAAGGCATTTTTAGACATAATGCATGTTTGGTTTTGGAGTTATGTTTGTATACATTTCTCCAGGCATTAATAGCCATTTAGCATGTTTGGTTCAGGAGTTATGTTTAAATAACTGTTATTTTGAATATGGCAGTTATACTGTCACTATGAAAAAAAACTAAATTTTGTATTTATAAACCTTACCAAAATACCTGATTCTGGTAAAACTCACATAGATACAATATTACAGGCATTTTTAGACATAATGCATGTTTGGTTTAGGAGTTATGTTTAAATAACTGTCATAT
Organism: Nerophis lumbriciformis; assembly: GCF_033978685.3. Classification (NCBI taxonomy): domain Eukaryota; kingdom Metazoa; phylum Chordata; class Actinopteri; order Syngnathiformes; family Syngnathidae; genus Nerophis; species Nerophis lumbriciformis. The sequence goes on from NC_084555.2 coordinate 42,796,976, forward strand.
CAATTAATGCAGTTATACTGTCATTATGAGTAAAACCCAAGTTTTGTATTTGTAAACCTTACCAAAATACCTTATTTTGGTAAAACTCATATAGATTCAATATTACAGGCAGTTTAAGACGGATTGCAAGTTTGGTTTATGAGTTTGGTTTTGGATTTATGTTTATATTACTTTTATATTTAGTTTGACAGTTATACCATCATATTGAGTAAAAAAAAAAAAACATTTTTCTTTACAAACCTTACAAAATATTTTGTTTCTAGTAAAATTCACAAAGATACATTTTTCCAGGCATTATTAGCCATTTTGTTATTGTGGTTTAGGAGTTACAGTATGTTTAAATAACTGTCAGATTGAATGTGACAGTATACTGTCATAGTGAGTAAAACCTAATTTTTGTATTTGTAAACCTTACCAAAAATACCTGATTCTGGTAAAAATCACATAGATACAATATTGCAGGCATTTTTAGACATAATGTATAATTGGTTTTGGAGTTATGTTTATACAACTTTTATATTTAGTATGACAGTTATACCATCATATTGAGTAAAAAAAACAACAACTTGTGTCTTTATAAACCTTACAAAAAAAAAATTCCCAGTAAAACTCACAAAGATACATTTCTCCAGGCATAATTAGCCATTTATCATGTTTGGTTTAGGAGTTATGTTTAAACAACTGTCATATTGAGTGTGGCAGTTATACTGTCATTATGAGTAAAACCTATTTTTTGTATTTTTAAACCTTACCAAAATACCTGATTCTGGTAAAACTCACATAGATACAATATTACAGGAATTTTTAGAAATAAAACATGTTTGGTTTTGGAGTTATGTTTATATAACTTTCATATTTAGTATGACAGTTATACCATCATATTGAGTAAAAAAAAACTAATTTGTGTCTTTACAAACCCTACAAATTTTTTTTTTTTCATTAAAATTCACAAAGATACATTTTTCCAGGCATTATTAGTCATTTAGCATTTGTTTTTTAGGAGTTATGTTTAAAAAAACTGTCATATTGAGTGTGGCAGTTATACTGTCCCTATGAGTAAAACCTAATTTTTGTATTCGTAAACCTTACCAAAATACCTGATTCTGATAAAACTCACATATATTCAATATTACAGGCATTATGAGACGGATTGCATATTTGGTTTTGGAATTTTGTTTATATAACTTTCATATATAGTATGACAGCTATACTGTTAAATTGTGTAAAAAAAAACTAACTTGTGTCTTTACAAACCTTATAAAAAAAAACTTTTTCCAGGAAAACTCACAAAGATACATTTCTCCAGGCATTATTAGCCATTTTGTATGTGTGGTTTAGGAGTTATGTTTAAATAACTGTCAGATTGAATGTAGTAGTATACTGTCATTATGAGTAAAACCTAATTTTTGTATTTGTAAACCTTACCAAAAATACCTGATTCTGGTAAAAATCACATAGATACAATATTGCAGGCATTTTTAGACATAATGCATGTTTGGTTTTGGAGTTATGTTTAAACAACTTTCATATTTAGTATGACAGTTATACAATTATATTGAGTAAAAAAAAATATCTTTTTGTCTTTATAAACCTTACTTCTTTTTTTTCTCCAGAAAACTCACAAAGATACATTTCTCCAGGTATAATTAGCCATTTATCATGGTTGGTTTAGGAGTTATGTTTAAATAACTGTCATATTGAGTGTGGCAGTTATACTGTCATTATGAGTAAAACCTATTTTTTGCACCACATCTATACAATATTACAGGAATTTTTAGACATAAAGCATGTTTGGTTTTGGAGTTATGTTTATATAACTTTCATATTTAGTATGAAAGTTATACCATCATATTGAGTAAAAAAACAAACTAATTTGTATCTTTACAAACCTTACAAAATATTGTTTTCCAGTAAAATTCACAAATATACCTTTCCTAGGCATTATTAGTCATTTTGCATTTGTGTTTTAGGAGTTATGTTTAAATAACTGTCATATTGAGTGTGGCAGTTATACTGTCACTATGAGTAAAACCTAATTTTTGTTTTTGTAAACCTTACCAAAATACCTGATTCTGATAAAATTCGCATATTGCATATTTGGTTTTGGAGTTGTGTTTATATAACTTTCATATATCGTATGACAGCTATACTGTAAAATTGTGTAAAAAAAAAAAAAAACTAACTCGTGTCTTTACAAACATTACAAAATATTTTTTCCAGTAAAAATCACAAAGATACATTCCTCAAGGCATTATTAGCCATTTTGTCAGATTAAATGTGACAGTATACTGTCATAATGAGTAAAACTAATATGTTGTATTTGTAAACCTTACAAAAACAACTGATTCTAGTAAAACTCACATGTATACAAAATTACAGGCATTTTTAGACATAATGCATGTTTGGTTTTGGAGTTATGTTTATGTATCTTTTACATTTATTATGACAGTTATACAAACATATTGAATAAAAAAGCTTAACTTGTGTCTTTACAAACCTTACAAAATATTTTAATTTTCCAGTTAAACTCACAAAGATACCTTTCTCCAGGCAGTATTAGCCATTCAGCATGTTTAAATTAGGAGTTATGTTTAAATAACTGTAATTTTGAACGTGGCAGTTATACTGTCATTATGAGTAAAACCTACTTTTTTATTTGTAAACCTTACCAAAATACCTGATTCTGGTCAAACTCACATAGATTTAATATTACAGGCATTTTTAGACATAATGCATGTTTGGTTTTGGCGTTATGTTTAATAACTGTCATTTTGAATGTGGCAGTTATACTGTCATTATGAGTAAAAAAAACTAACTTTTGTCTTTACAAACCTTACAAAATATTTTTTTTTCCAGTTAAACTCACAAAGATACATTTCCCCAGGCATTATTAGCCATTTAACATGTTTGGTTTAGGAGTTATGTTTAAATAACTGTCATATTGAATGTGGCAGTTATACTGTCATTATGAGTAAAACCTATTTTTTGTATTTGTAAACCTTACCAAAAAACCTGTATCTGGTAAAACCCACATCGATACAATTTTACAGGAATTTTTAGACATGTATGTTTGGTTTTGGAGTTATGTTTATATAACTTTCATATTTAGTATGACAGTTATACCATCATATTGAGTAATAAAACACTAATTTGTATCTTTACAAACCTTACAAAATATTTTTTTCCAGTAAAATTCACAAATATACATTTCTCTAGGCATTATTAGTCATTTTGCATTTGTGTTTTAGGAGTTATGGTTAAATAACTGTCATACTGAGTGTGGCAGTTATACTGTCACTATGAGTAAAACTAAATTTTTTGATTTGTAGACCTTACCAAAATACCTGATTCTGATAAAACTTACATATAATAAATATTACAGACATTTTTAGACGGATTGCATGTTTGGTTTTGGAGTTATGTTTATAAAACTTTCATATATAGTATGACAGCTATACTGTAAAATTAAGTAAAAAAAACTAACGTGTGTCTTTACAAACCTTACAAAATATTTGTTCCAGTAAAATTCACAAAGATACATTCCTCTAGGCATTATTAGCCATTTTGTCAGATTGATTGTGACAGTATACTCTCATTATGAGAAAAACTAATATTTTGTATTTGTAAACCTTACAAAAACAACTGATTCTAGTAAAACTCACGTAGATACAAAATTATAGGAATTTTTTAGACATAATGCATGTTTGGTTTTGGAGTAATGTTTAAATAGTCGTCATATTGAATGTGGCAGTATACTGTCATTATGAGTAAAACCTAATGTTTGTATTTGTCAACCTTACCAAAATACCTGATTCTGGTAAAACTCAAAAAGATACAGTATTACAGGCATTTTTAGACAAAATGCATTTAGGTTTTGGAGTTATGTTTATATAACTTTCATATTTAGTATGACAGTTATATCATCATATTAAATAAAACAAATAACTTGTGTCTTTATAAACCTTACACATTATTTTTTTCCCAGTAAAACTCACAAACTTACATTTCTCCAGGCATTATTAGTCATTTATCATGTTTGGTTTAGGAGTCATTTTTAAATAACTGTCATATCAAAAGTTGCAGTTATACTGTCATTATGAGTAAAACCCAAGTTTTGTATTTGTAAACCTTACCAAAATACCTGATTCTGTCAAAACTCACATAGATTAAATATTACAGGCAGTTTAAGACAGACTGCAAGTTTGGTTTAGGAGTTTGGATTTGGAATTATGTTTATCTAACTTTCATATATAGTATGACAGTTATACCATCATATTGAGTAAATAAACAACTAACTTTTGTCTTTACAAACCTTACAAAAAAAATTTTTTCTAGTAAAACTCACAAAGATTCATTTCTCCAGGCATTATTAGCCATTTAGCATATTTGGTTTAGGAGCTATGTTTAAATAACTGTTATTTTGAATATGGCAGTTATACTGTCATTAAGAGTAAAACCCAATTTTTGTATTTGTAAACTTTACCAAAATAACTGATTCTGGTAAAACTCACATATATTCAATATTACAGGCATTTTTAGACGGATTGCAAGTTTGGTTTTGGTGTTATGTTTATTCAACTTTCATATTTAGTATGACAGTTATACTGTCATATTGAGTAAAAAAAAAGCTAACTTGTGTCTTTACAAACCTTACAAACTATTTTTTTCCTGTAAAACTTACAAAGATACATTTCTCCAGGCATTATTTGACATTTTACTTGCATGATTTAGGAGTTATGTTTAAAAAACAGTCAGATTGAATGTGACAGTATACTTCCATAGTAGTTTTTTACTCAATATGCCAGTAATGTTCTTAAAATCCTGAGATAATGCAAAAAAAGCAATAAAAATGTTTTTCAACATAATTCCTACACCAAACATGTCTAATAATGCTTGAAGACATGTATCTTTGTTAGTTTTACTAGAAAATGTATCTTTTGTAAGTTTTACAAAGACTCAAGCTAGTTTTTTTAATACAATATGACAGTATAACTGTCATACCAAATATGAAAGTTATATAAACATAACTCCAAAACGGAACATGTATTATGTCTAAAAATGCCTAAATATTGTATCTATGTGAGTTTTACAAGAATCAGTTAATTTGGTAAGGTGTACAATTACATAAATTAGGGGTTTACTCATAATGACAGTTAACTGCTACATTCAATTTGACTGTTATTTAAACATAACTCCCTAACCACACATGCAAAATAGGTTATTAAAGCCTAAAACAATGCATGCTTGTGAGTGTTACTCGAAACATATGCTATTTTAAGGTTTGCAAACACAAAAAGTAGTTTTTTACTCATTATGACAGTAATGTTCTTAAAATCCTGAGATAGTGCGAAATAAGCAATAAAAATGTTTTTCAACAATATTCCTACACCAAACATGCAACATGTCTAATAATGCCTGAAGACATGTATCTTTTTTAGTTTTACTAGAAAAATTATCTTTTGTAAGTTTTGCAAAGAGGCAAATAAGTTTTTTTAATTCAATATGACAGTATAACTGTCATACCAAATATGAAAGTTATATAACCATAACTCCAAAACTGAACATGCATTGTGTCTAAAATTGCCTGTAATATTGTATCTATGTGAGTTTCACCAGAATCAGTTAATTTGGTAAGGTGTACAATTATATAAATTAAGGGTTTACTCATAATGACAGATATCTGCTACATTCAATTTGACAGTTATTTAAACATAACTTCTAACCACACATGCAAAATAGGCTAATAAAGCCTAAAACAATGCATCCTTGTAAGTTTTACTCGAAACATTTGCTATTTTAAGGCTTGCAAACACAAAAAGTAGTTTTTTACTCATTATGACAGTAATGTTCTTAAAATCCTGAGATAATGCGAAATAAGCAATAAAAATGTTTTTCAACTTAATTCCTACACCAAACATGCAACATGTCTAATAATGCCTGAAGACATGAATCTTTGTTAGTTTTACTAGAAAAATTATCTTTTGTAAGTTTTGCAAAAAGGCAAGTTAGTTTTTTTAATTCAATATGACAGTATAACTGTCAAACCAAATATGAAATATATATAAACATAACTCCAAAATTGAACATGCATTAATGTCTAAAAATGCCTAAAATATTGTATCTATGTGAGTTTCACAAGAATCTGGTAATTTGGTAAGGTTTACAAATACAAAAATTGTTTTTTTTTCATAATGACTGTTTAACTGCTACATTCAATTTGACTGTTATTTAAACATAACTCCCTAACCACACATGCAAAATAGGTTAATTAAGCCTAAAACAATGCATCCATGTGAGTTTTTCTCGAAACATATGCTATTTTAAGGCTTGCAAACACAAAAAGTAGTTTTTTACTCATTATGACAGTAATGTTCTTAAAATAATGAGATAATGCGAAATAAGCAATAAAAATGTTTTTCAACATGATTCCTACACCAAACATGCAAGCTGTCTAATAATGCGTGAAGATATGTATCTTTGTTAGTTTTACTAGAAAAATTATCTTTTGTAAGTTTTGCAAAGAGGCAAGTTAAGTTTTTTTAATTCAATATGAAAGTATAACTGTCATACCAAATATGAAAGTTATATAAACATAACTCCAAAACTAAACATGCATTTTGTCTAAAAATGCCTAAAATATTGAATCTATTTGAGTTTTACAAGAATCAGGTAATTTGGTAAGGTGTACAATTACAAAAATTAGGGGTTTACTCATAATGACAGATAACTGCTACATTCAATTTGACAGTTATTTAAACATAACTTCTAACCACACATGCAAAATAGGCTAATAAAGCCTAAAACAATGCATCCATGTGAGTTTTACCGAAACATATACTATTTTAAGGCTTGCAAACACAAAAAGTAGTTTTTTACTCATTATGACAGTAATGTTCTTAAAATCCTGAGATAATGCGAAATAAGCAATAAAAATGTTTTTTTCAAAATAATTCCTACACCAAACCTGCAACATGTCTAATAATGCGTGAACATATGTATCTTTGTTAGTTTTACTAGAAAACATATCTTTTGTAAGTTTTGCAAAGAGGCAAGTTAGTTTTTTTAATTCAATATAACATTATAACTGTCATACCAAATATGAAATATATATAAACATAACTCCAAATTTGAACAAGTGTTATGTCTAAAAATGCCTATAATATTGTATCTATGTGAGTTTTACCAGAATCAGGTAATTTGGTAAGGTTTACAAATAAAAAATTTGGGTTTTTCTCATTATGACATTATAACTGCTATATTCAATTTGACAGTTATTTTAACATAACTTCCTAACCACACATGCAAATAGGCTAATAAAGCCTAAAACGATGCATCCTTGTGAGTTTTACTCTAAACATATGCTATTTGAAGGCTTGCAAACACAAAAAGAAGTTTTTTACTCATTATGACAGTAATGTTCTTAAAATCCTGAGATAATGCGAAATAAGCAATAAAAATGTTTTTCATCATAATTCCTACACCAAACATGCAACATGTCTAATAATGCCTGGATACATGTATCTTTGTTAGTTATACTAGAAAAAATATCTTTTGTAAGTTTTACAAAGACTCAAGTTAGTTTTTTTTAATACAATATGACAGTATAACTGACATACCAAATATGAAAGTTATATAAACATAACTCCAAAACTGAACATGCATTGTGTCTAAAATTGCCTGTAATATTGTATCTATGTGAGTTTCACCAGAATCAGGTAATTTGGTAGGGTTTCCAAATACAAAATTTGTTTTTTTTTCATAATGACAGTATAACTGCTACATTCAATTAAACTGTTATTTAAACATAACTTCCTAATCACACATGCAACTAGGTTAATAAAGCCTAAAACAATGTATCCTTGTGAGTTTTACTGGAAACATTTGCTATTTAAAGGCTTGCAAACACAAAAAGTATTTTTTACTCTTTATGACAGTAATGTTCTTAAAATCCTGAGATAATGCGAAATAAGCAATAAAAATGTTTTTCAACATAATTCCTACACCAAACATGCAACATGTCTAATAATGCCTGAAGAAATGTATCTTTGTTAGTTTTACTACAAAATTATCTTTTGTAGGTTTTGCAAAGAGGCAAGTTAGTTTTTTTAATTCAATATGAAAGTATAACTGTCATACCAAATATGAAAGTTATATAAACATAACTCCAAAACTAAACATGCATTATGTCTAAAAATGCCTAAAATATTGTATCTATGTGAATTTTACAAGAATCAGTCAATATGGTAAGGTGTACAATTACATAAATTAGGGGTTTACTCATAATGACAGATAACTGCTACATTCAATTTGACAGTTATTTAAACATAACTTCTAACCACACATGCAAAATAGGCTAATAAAGCCTAAAACAATGCATCCATGTGAGTTTTACCGAAACATATACTATTTTAAGGCTTGCAAACACAAAAAGTAGTTTTTTACTCATTATGACAGTAATGTTCTTAAAATCCTGAGATAATGCGAAATAAGCAATAAAAATGTTTTTTCAAAATAATTCCTACACCAAACCTGCAACATGTCTAATAATGCATGAACATATGTATCTTTGTTAGTTTTACTAGAAAACATATCTTTTGTAAGTTTTGCAAAGAGGCAAGTTAGTTTTTTTAATTCAATATAACATTATAACTGTCATACCAAATATGAAATATATATAAACATAACTCCAAATTTGAACAAGTATTATGTCTAAAAATGCCTATAATATTGTATCTATGTGAGTTTTACCAGAATCAGGTAATTTGGTAAGGTTTACAAATACAAAATTTGGGTTTTTCTCATTATGACATTATAACTGCTATATTCAATTTGACAGTTATTTTAACATAACTTCCTAACCACACATGCAAATAGGCTAATAAAGCCTAAAACGATGCATCCTTGTGAGTTTTACTCTAAACATATGCTATTTGAAGGCTTGCAAACACAAAAAGAAGTTTTTTACTCATTATGACAGTAATGTTCTTAAAATCCTGAGATAATGCGAAATAAGCAATAAAAATGTTTTTCATCATAATTCCTACACCAAACATGCAACATGTCTAATAATGCCTGGATACATGTATCTTTGTTAGTTATACTAGAAAAAATATCTTTTGTAAGTTTTACAAAGACTCAAGTTAGTTTTTTTAATACAATATGACAGTATAACTGACATACCAAATATGAAAGTTATATAAACATAACTCCAAAACTGAACATGCATTGTGTCTAAAATTGCCTGTAATATTGTATCTATGTGAGTTTCACCAGAATCAGGTAATTTGGTAGGGTTTCCAAATACAAAATTTGTTTTTTTTTCATAATGACAGTATAACTGCTACATTCAATTAAACTGTTATTTAAACATAACTTCCTAATCACACATGCAAATAGGTTAATAAAGCCTAAAACAATGTATCCTTGTGAGTTTTACTGGAAACATTTGCTATTTAAAGGCTTGCAAACACAAAAAGTATTTTTTACTCTTTATGACAGTAATGTTCTTAAAATCCTGAGATAATGCGAAATAAGCAATAAAAATGTTTTTCAACATAATTCCTACACCAAACATGCAACATGTCTAATAATGCCTGAAGAAATGTATCTTTGTTAGTTTTACTACAAAATTATCTTTTGTAGGTTTTGCAAAGAGGCAAGTTAGTTTTTTTAATTCAATATGAAAGTATAACTGTCATACCAAATATGAAAGTTATATAAACATAACTCCAAAACTAAACATGCATTATGTCTAAAAATGCCTAAAATATTGTATCTATGTGAATTTTACAAGAATCAGTCAATATGGTAAGGTGTACAATTACATAAATTAGGGGTTTACTCATAATGACAGATAACTGCTACATTCAATTTGACAGTTATTTAAACATAACTTCCTAACCACACATGCAAAATAGGCTAATAAAGCCTAAAACAATGCATCCATGTGAGTTTTACTCGAAACATATGCTATTTTAAGGCTTGCAAACACAAAAAGTAGTTTTTTACTCATGACAGTAATGTTCTCAAAATCCTGAGATAATGCGAAATAAGCAATAAAAAAGTTTTTCATCATAATTCCTACACCAAACATGTCTTATAATGTCTGGATACAAGTATATTTGTCAGTTATACTAGAAAAATTATCTTTTGTAAGTTTTACAAAGACTCAAGTTAGTTTATTTCATACAATATGACAGTATAGCTGTCATACCAAATATGAAAGTTATATAAACATAACTCCAAAACTGATAATGCATTATGTCTAAAAATGCCTGTAATGTTGTATCTATGTGAGTTTTACCAGAATCAGGTAATTTTGTAAGGTTTGCAAATACAAAAATTGTTTGTTTTTTTATGACAGTATACCTGTTACATTCAATTTGACTGTTATTTAAGCTTAACTTCCAAATCACACATGCAAATAGGTTAAAAAAGCCTAAAACAATGCATCCTTGTGAGTTTTACTCGAAACATTTGCTATTTTAAGGCTTGCAATTACAAAAAGTACTTTTTTTATTCATTATGACAGTAATGTTCTTAAAATCCTGAGATAATGCGAAATAAGCAATAAAAATGTTTTTCAACATAATTCCTACACCAAACATGCAACATGTCTAATAATGCCTGAAGACATGTATCTTTGTGAGTTTTACTAGAAAAAAAATATTTTGTAAGGTTTGTAAAGAAAAACGTTTTTTTTTTTTACTCAATGTGATGGTATAACTGTCAAACTAAATATAAAAGTAATATAAACATAATTCGAAAACCAAACTCCTAAACCAAACTTGCAATCCGTCTTAAACTACCTGTAATATTGAATCTATATGAGTTTTACCAGAATCAGGTATTTTGATAAGGTTTACAAATACAGAACTTGGGTTTTACTCATAATGACAGTATAACTGCATTATTTGATATGACAGTTATTTAAACATAACTCCTTAACCATCCATCCATCCATCCATCTTCTTCCGCTTATCCGAGGTCGGGTCGCGGGGGCAGCAGCCTAGCAGGGAAGCCCAGATTTCCCTCTCCCCAGCCACTTCGTCCAGCTCTTCCTGTGGGACCCCGAGGCGTTCCCAGCCCAGCCGGGAGACATAGTCTTCCCAACGTGTCCTGGGTCTTCCCCGCGGCCTCCTACCGGTCGGACGTGCCCTAAACACCTCCCTAGGGAGGCGTTCGGGTGGCATCCTGACCAGATGCCCGAACCACCTCATCTGGCTCCTCTCGATGTGGAGGAGCAGCGGCTTTACTTTGAGCTCCTCCCGGATGACAGAGCTTCTCACACTATCTCTAAGGGAGAGCCCCGCCACCCGGCGGATGAAACTCATTTCGGCCGCTTGTACCCGTGATCTTGTCCTTTCGGTCATAACCCAAAGCTCATGACCATAGGTGAGGATGGGAACGTAGATCGACCGGTAAGTTGAGAGCTTTGCCTTCCGGCTCAGCTCCTTCTTCACCACAACGGATCGATACAGCGTCCGCATTACTGAAGACGCCGCACCGATCCGCCTGTCGATCTCACGATCCACTCTTCCCTCACTCGTGAACAAGACTCCGAGGTACTTGAACTCCTCCACTTGGGGCAAGATCTCCTCCCCAACCCGGAGATGGCACTCCACCCTTTTCCGGGCGAGAACCATGGACTCGGACTTGGAGGTGCTGATTCTCATCCCAGTCGCTTCACACTCGGCTGCGAACCGATCCAGTGAGAGCTGAAGATCCTGGCCAGATGAAGCCATCAGGACCACATCATCTGCAAAAAGCAGAGACCTAATCCTGCAGCCACCAAACCAGATCCCCTCAACGCCTTGACTGCGCCTACAAATTCTGTCCATAAAAGTTATGAACAGAATCGGTGACAAAGAGCAGCCTTGGCGGAGTCCAACCCTCACTGGAAACGTGTCCGACTTACTGCCGGCAATGCGGACCAAGCTCTGGCACTGAGCATACAGGGAGCGGACTGCCACAATCAGACAGTCCGATACCCCATACTCTCTGAGCACTCCCCACAGGACTTCCTGAGGGACACGGTCGAATGCCTTCTCCAAGTCCACAAAACACATGTAGACTGGTTGGGCAAACTCCCATGCACCCTCAAGGACCCTGCCGAGAGTATAGAGCTGGTCCACAGTTCCACGACCAGGACGAAAACCACACTGTTCCTCCTGAATCCGAGGTTCGACTATCCGGCGTAGCCTCCTCTCCAGTACACTTGAATAGACCTTACCGGGAAGGCTGAGGAGTGTGATCCCACGATAGTTAGAACACACCCTCCGGTTCCCCTTCTTAAAGAGAGGAACCACCACCCCGGTCTGCCAATCCAGAGGTACCGCCCCCGATGTCCACGCGATGCTGCAGAGTCTTGTCAACCAAGACAGCCCCACAGCATCCAGAGCCTTAAGGAACTCCGGGCGGATCTCATCTACCCCTGGGGCCTTGCCACCGAGGAGCTTTTCAACTACCTCAGCAACCTCAGCCCCAGAAATAGGAGAGCCCACCACAGACTCCCCAGGCACTGCTTCCTCATAGGAAGACGTGTTGGTGGGATTGAGGAGGTCTTCGAAGTATTCCCTCCACCGATCCACAACATCTGCAGTCGAGGTCAGCAGAACACCATCCTCACCATACACGGTGTTGATAGTGCACTGCTTCCCCTTCCTGAGGCGGCGGATGGTGGTCCAGAATTGCTTCGAAGCCGTCCGGAAGTCGTTTTCCATGGTTTCCCCGAACTCCTCCCATGTCCGAGTTTTTGCCTCTGTGACCGCTGAAGCCGCACACCGCTTGGCCTGTCGGTACCTGTCCGCTGCCTCAGGAGTCCTATGAGCCAAAAGAACCCGATAGGACTCCTTCTTCAGCTTGACGGCATCCCTCACCGCCGGTGTCCACCAACGGGTTCTAGGATTACCGCCACGACAAGCACCAACTACCTTGCGGCCACAGCTCCAATCAGCCGCCTCGACAATAGAGGCGCGGAACATGGTCCATTCAGACTCAATGTCCAGCACCTCCCTCGTGACATGTTCAAAGTTCTTCCGGAGGTGGGAATTGAAACTCTCTCTGACAGGAGACTCTGCCAGACGTTCCCAGCAAACCCTCACAATGCGTTTGGGCCTGCCAGGTCTGTCCGGCATCCTCCCCAACCATCGCAGCCAACTCAACACCAGGTGGTGATCGGTAGAAAGCTCCGCCCCTCTCTTCACCCGAGTGTCCAAAACATGAGGCCGCAAATCCGATGACACAACTACAAAGTCGATCATGGAACTGCGGCCTAGGGTGTCCTGGTGCCAAGTGCACATATGGACACCCTTATGTTTGAACATGGTGTTCGTTATGGACAATCTGTGACGGGCACAAAAGTCCAATAACAAAACACCGCTCGGGTTCAGATCCGGGCAGCCATTCTTCCCAATCACGCCTCTCCAGGTTTCACTGTCGTTGCCAACATGAGCATTGAAGTCCCCCAGTAGAACGAGGGAATCACCCGGGGGAGCACTCTCAAGTACTCACTCAAGTGAATCCAAAAAGGGTGGGTACTCTGATCTGCGGTTTGGCGCGTAAGCGCAAACCACAGTCAGGACCCGTTCCCCCACCCGAAGGCGGAGGGAAGCTACCCTCTCGTCCACCGGGTTGAACTCCAACGTACAGGCTCTGAGCCGGGGGGAAACAAGAATTGCCACCCCAGCCCGTCGCCTCTCACTGCCGGCAACGCCAGAGTGGAAGAGAGTCCAGCCCCTCTCGAGAGAACTGGTTCCAGAGCCCTTGCTGTGCGTCGAAGTGAGTCCGACTATATCTAGCCGGAACTTCTCCACCTCGCGCACTAGCTCAGGCTCCTTCCCCCCCAGCGAGGTGACGTTCCACGTCCCAAGAGCTAGCTTCTGTAGCCGAGGATCGGACCGCCAAGTGCCCTGCCTTCGGCTGCCGCCCAGCTCACATCGCACCCGACCTCTATGACCCCTGCTATGGGTGGTGAGCCCATTGGAGGGGGGACCCATGTTGCCTCTTCGGGCTGTGCTCTTCGGGGACAGGCCCGGCCACCAGGCGCTCGCCATCGTGCTCCAGAGGGGGGCCCCGATGACCCGCGTCCGGGCGAGGGAAATCTGGGTCCTTGGTTTTTATATTTCATGGAGGTCTTCGAGCTGCTCTTTGTCTGATCCCTCACCTAGGACCAGTTTGTCTTGGGAGACCCTACCAGGGGGCATAAAGCCCCCGGACAACATAGCTCCTAGGATCATTGGGACACGCAAACTCCTCTACCACATTAAGGTGGCAGCTCAGAGAGCCAAACCAAACATGATAAATGGCTAATAATGCCTGGAAAAATGTATACAAACATAAGTCCAAAACCAAACATGCATTATGTCTAAAAATGCCTTTAGTATTGTATCTATGTGAGTTTTACCAGAATCAGGTATTTTGGTAAGGTTTACATATACACAAATATGGTTTTACTCATAATGACAGTAAAACTGCCACATTTAATATGACAGTTATGTAAACATAACTCCTATACCACACATGCAAAATGGTTAATAATGCCTGGAGAAATGTATCTTTGTGATTTTTACTAGAAAAAAATATTTTGTAAGGTTTGTAAAGACACAAGTTAGTTTTTTTTTATTCAATATGATGGTATAACTGTTATACTAAATATGAAAGTTATATAAACATAATTCCAAAAACAAACTCCTAAACCAAACTTGCAATCTGTCTTAAACTGCCTGTAATATTGAATCTATGTGAGTTTTACCAGAATAGGGTATTTTGGTAAGGTTTACAAATACAAAACCTGGGTTTTACTCATAATGACAGTATAACTGCAACATTTGATATGACAGTTATTTAAACATAACTCCTAATCCAAACATGATAAATGGCTAATAATGCCTGGAGAAATGTATCATTGTGAATTTTACTGGAAACAAATAATTTGTAAGGTTTATAAAGACACAAGTTAGTTTTTTTTATTTAATATGATGGTATAACTGTCATACTAAATATGAAAGTTATATAAACATAACTCCAAAACCAAACATGCATTATGTCTAAAAATGCCTGTAATATTGTATCTATGTGAGTTTTACCAGAATCAGGTATTTTGGTAAGGTTGAAAAATACAAAAATTAGGTTTTACTCATAATGACAGTATAACTGCCACATTGACTGCCACCAAACATGCATTATGTCTAAAAATGCTTATAATTTTGTATCCATGTGAGTTTTACTAGAATCAGTTGTTTGTGTAAGGTTTACAAATGCAAAATATTAGTTTTACTCATAATGACAGTATACTGTCACAATTAATCCGACAAAATGGCTAATAATGCCTTGAGGAATGTATCTTTGTGAGTTTTACTGAAAAAATACCTGCTACACCCTAGTGGCAGGTATTTAAATTGTGTAAATAATTGTGTATTTTTACACAATTTAACAATATAGCTGTCATACTATATATGAAAGTTATATAAACATAATTCCAAAACCAAATATGCAATCTGTCTAAAAATGCCTGTAATATTGAATATGTGTGAGTTTTATCAGAATCAGGTATTTTGGTAAGGTTTACGAATACAAAAATTAGGTTTTACTCATAGTGATATAGTATAACTGCCACACTCAATATGACAGTTAATTAAACATAACTCCTAAAACACAAATGCAAAATGACTACTAATGCCTAGAGAAATGTATATTTGTGAATTTTACTGGAAAACAATATTTTGTTTGTAAAGATACAAATTAGTTTTTTTTTACTCAATATGTTGGTATAACTGTCATACTAAATATGAAAGTTATATAAACATAACTCCAAAACCAAACATGTTTTATGTCTAAAAAATTCCTGTAATATTGTATCGATGTGGGTTTTACCAGAATAAGGTATTTTGGTTGGTTTACAAATACAAAAAATAGGTTTTACTCATAATGACAGTATACTGTCACATGCAATCTGACAGTTATTTAAACATAACTCCTAAACCAAACATGATAATAGCTAATAAAGCCTGGAAAAATGTATATAAACATAACTCCAAAACCAAACATGCATTATGTCTAAAAATGCCTGGAATATTGTATCCATGTGATTTTTACCATTTTTGGTAAGGTTTACAAATACAAAAATTAGGTTTTACTCACTATGACAGTATACTGTCACATTCAATCTGACAGTTATTTAAACATATTGTAACTCCTAAACCACAAATACAAAATGGCTAATAATGTCTGGAGAAATGTATCTTTGTGAGTTTTCCTGGAAAAAAAAAATGTATAAGGTTTGTAAAGACACAAGTTAGTTTTTTTTACTTAATATGACAGTAGAACTGTCATACTAAATATGAAAGTTAAATGAACATAACTCAGAAACCAAACTTGCAATACGTCTAAAAATGCCTGTAATATTGAATCTATGTGAGTTTTACCAGAATCAGATATTTTGGTAAGGTTTACAAATACAAAAATTGGGTTTTACTCATAATGACAGTATAACTGCCATATTCAAAATAACAGTTATTTAAACATAACTCCTTAACCAAACATGCTAAATAGCTAATAATGCCTGGAGAAATGTATCTTTGTGAGTTTTACTAGAAATTTTTTTTTTTTTTTTTTTTTTACTCAATATGATGGTATAACTGTCAAAGTAAATATAAAAGTAATATAAACATCATTCCAAAACCAAACTCCTAAACCAAACTTGCAATCCGTCTTAAACTGCCTGTAATATTGAATCTATATGAGTTTTACCAGAATCAGGTATTTTGATAAGGTTTACAAATACAAAACTTGGGTTTTACTCATAACTGAAATTATTTGATATGACAGTTATTTAAACATAACTCCTAAACCAAACATGATAAATAGCTAATAATGCCTGGAAAAATGTCTATAATCATAACTCCAAAACCAAACATGCCTTATGTCTTAAAATGCCTGTAATATTGTATCAATGTGAGTTTTACCAGAATCAGGAATTTTGGTAAGGTTTATAAATACAAAAATTACAAAATACAAAAATGTTTATTCAATATGTTTGTATAACTGTCATAATAAAAGTAAAAGTTATATAAACATAACTCCAATACCAAACATGCAATCCGTCTAAAAATGCCTGTAATATTTAATCTATGTGAGTTTTACTAGAATCAGGTATTTTGTTAAGGCTTACAAATACAAAAATTTGGTTTTACTCACTATGACAGTATACTGTCACATTCAATCTCACTGTTATTTAAACATAACTCCTAAACCACACATGCAAAATGACTAATAATGCCGAGAAAAATGTATCTCTGTGAATTTTACTGGAAAAAAATATTTTCTAAGGTTTGTAACATTACAAGTTTGTTATTTTTTACTCAATTTGACAGTATAACTGTCATACTAAATATGAAAGTTATATACACATAACTCCAAAACCAAACTTGCAATCCGTCTAAAAATGCCTGTAATATTGAATCTATGTGAGTTTTACCAAAATCAGGTATTTTGGTAAGGTTTACAAATACAAAAATTAGGTTTTACTCATAATGACAGTATAACTGCCACACTCAATTTGACAGTTTTTTAAACATAACTCCTAAAAAAACAAATGCAAAATGACTATGAATGCCTGGAAAAATGTATCTTTGTGAATATTAATGGAAAAAAATATTTTGTAAGGTTTGTAAAGACACAAATTTGTTTTTTTTACGCAATATGATGGTATAACTGTCATACTAAATATGAAAGTTATATAAACATAACTCCAAAACCAAAAAGGTTTTATGTCTAAAAATTCCTGTAATATTGTATCTATGTGAGTTTTACCAGAATCAGGTATTTTGGTAAGGTTTACAAATACAAAAATTAGGTTTTACTCACTATGACAGTATACTGCCACACTCAACATGACAGTTATTTAAACATAATTCCTAAACCATACATGATACATGGCTAATAATGCCTGGAGAAATGTAGCTTTGTGATTTTTACTAGAAATTTTTTTTTTTTTTTTTTTTTTACTCAATATGATGGTATAACTGTCAAAGTAAATATAAAAGTAATATAAACATCATTCCAAAACCAAACTCCTAAACCAAACTTGCAATCCGTCTTAAACTGCCTGTAATATTGAATCTATATGAGTTTTACCAGAATCAGGTATTTTGATAAGGTTTACAAATACAAAACTTGGGTTTTACTCATAACTGAAATTATTTGATATGACAGTTATTTAAACATAACTCCTAAACCAAACATGATAAATAGCTAATAATGCCTGGAAAAATGTCTATAATCATAACTCCAAAACCAAACATGCCTTATGTCTTAAAATGCCTGTAATATTGTATCAATGTGAGTTTTACCAGAATCAGGAATTTTGGTAAGGTTTATAAATACAAAAATTACAAAATACAAAAATGTTTATTCAATATGTTTGTATAACTGTCATAATAAAAGTAAAAGTTATATAAACATAACTCCAATACCAAACATGCAATCCGTCTAAAAATGCCTGTAATATTTAATCTATGTGAGTTTTACTAGAATCAGGTATTTTGTTAAGGCTTACAAATACAAAAATTTGGTTTTACTCACTATGACAGTATACTGTCACATTCAATCTCACTGTTATTTAAACATAACTCCTAAACCACACATGCAAAATGACTAATAATGCCGAGAAAAATGTATCTCTGTGAATTTTACTGGAAAAAAATATTTTCTAAGGTTTGTAACATTACAAGTTTGTTATTTTTTACTCAATTTGACAGTATAACTGTCATACTAAATATGAAAGTTATATACACATAACTCCAAAACCAAACTTGCAATCCGTCTAAAAATGCCTGTAATATTGAATCTATGTGAGTTTTACCAAAATCAGGTATTTTGGTAAGGTTTACAAATACAAAAATTAGGTTTTACTCATAATGACAGTATAACTGCCACACTCAATTTGACAGTTTTTTAAACATAACTCCTAAAAAAACAAATGCAAAATGACTATGAATGCCTGGAAAAATGTATCTTTGTGAATATTAATGGAAAAAAATATTTTGTAAGGTTTGTAAAGACACAAATTTGTTTTTTTTACGCAATATGATGGTATAACTGTCATACTAAATATGAAAGTTATATAAACATAACTCCAAAACCAAAAAGGTTTTATGTCTGAAAATTCCTGTAATATTGTATCTATGTGAGTTTTACCAGAATCAGGTATTTTGGTAAGGTTTACAAATACAAAAATTAGGTTTTACTCACTATGACAGTATACTGCCACACTCACATAGATTCAATATTACAGGCAGTTTAAGACAGATTGCAAGTTTGGTTTAGGAGTTTGTTTTTGGAATTATGTTTATATAACTTTCATATTTAGTATAACAGTTATACCATCATATTGAATAAAAAAAAACTAACTTGTGTCTTTACAAACCTTACAAAATATTTTTTTCTAGTAAAAATCACAAAGATACATTTCTCCAGGCATTATTAACCATTTTGCATGTGTGGTATAGGAGTTATGTTTACATAACTGTCATATTAAATGTGGCAGTTTTACTGTCATTATGAGTAAAACCATATTTGTGTATATGTAAACCTTACCAAAATACCTGATTCTGGTAAAACTCACATAGATACAATACTAAAGGCATTTTTAGACATAATGCATGTTTGGTTTTGGACTTATGTTTGTATACATTTTTCCAGGCATTATTAGCCATTTATCATGTTTGGTTTGGCTCTCTGAGCTGCCACCTTAATGTGGTAGAGGAGTTTGCGTGTCCCAATGATCCTAGGAGCTATGTTGTCCGGGGGCTTTATGCCCCCTGGTAGGGTCTCCCAAGACAAACTGGTCCTAGGTGAGGGATCAGACAAAGAGCAGCTCGAAGACCTCCATGAAATATAAAAACCAAGGACCCAGATTTCCCTCGCCCGGACGCGGGTCATCGGGGCCCCCCTCTGGAGCACGATGGCGAGCGCCTGGTGGCCGGGCCTGTCCCCGAAGAGCACAGCCCGAAGAGGCAACATGGGTCCCCCCTCCAATGGGCTCACCACCCATAGCAGGGGTCATAGAGGTCGGGTGCGATGTGAGCTGGGCGGCAGCCGAAGGCAGGGCACTTGGCGGTCCGATCCTCGGCTACAGAAGCTAGCTCTTGGGACGTGGAACGTCACCTCGCTGGGGGGGAAGGAGCCTGAGCTAGTGCGCGAGGTGGAGAAGTTCCAGCTAGATATAGTCGGACTCACTTCGACGCACAGCAAGGGCTCTGGAACCAGTTCTCTCGAGAGGGGCTGGACTCTCTTCCACTCTGGCGTTGCCGGCAGTGAGAGGCGACGGGCTGGGGTGGCAATTCTTGTTTCCCCCCGGCTCAGAGCCTGTACGTTGGAGTTCAACCCGGTGGACGAGAGGGTAGCTTCCCTCCGCCTTCGGGTGGGGGAACGGGTCCTGACTGTGGTTTGCGCTTACGCGCCAAACCGCAGATCAGAGTACCCACCCTTTTTGGATTCACTTGAGTGAGTACTTGAGAGTGCTCCCCCGGGTGATTCCCTCGTTCTACTGGGGGACTTCAATGCTCATGTTGGCAACGACAGTGAAACCTGGAGAGGCGTGATTGGGAAGAATGGCTGCCCGGATCTGAACCCGAGCGGTGTTTTGTTATTGGACTTTTGTGCCCGTCACAGATTGTCCATAACGAACACCATGTTCAAACATAAGGGTGTCCATATGTGCACTTGGCACCAGGACACCCTAGGCCGCAGTTCCATGATCGACTTTGTAGTTGTGTCATCGGATTTGCGGCCTCATGTTTTGGACACTCGGGTGAAGAGAGGGGCGGAGCTTTCTACCGATCACCACCTGGTGTTGAGTTGGCTGCGATGGTTGGGGAGGATGCCGGACAGACCTGGCAGGCCCAAACGCATTGTGAGGGTTTGCTGGGAACGTCTGGCAGAGTCTCCTGTCAGAGAGAGTTTCAATTCCCACCTCCGGAAGAACTTTGAACATGTCACGAGGGAGGTGCTGGACATTGAGTCTGAATGGACCATGTTCCGCGCCTCTATTGTCGAGGCGGCTGATTGGAGCTGTGGCCGCAAGGTAGTTGGTGCTTGTCGTGGCGGTAATCCTAGAACCCGTTGGTGGACACCGGCGGTGAGGGATGCCGTCAAGCTGAAGAAGGAGTCCTATCGGGTTCTTTTGGCTCATAGGACTCCTGAGGCAGCGGACAGGTACCGACAGGCCAAGCGGTGTGCGGCTTCAGCGGTCACAGAGGCAAAAACTCGGACATGGGAGGAGTTCGGGGAAACCATGGAAAACGACTTCCGGACGGCTTCGAAGCAATTCTGGACCACCATCCGCCGCCTCAGGAAGGGGAAGCAGTGCACTATCAACACCGTGTATGGTGAGGATGGTGTTCTGCTGACCTCGACTGCAGATGTTGTGGATCGGTGGAGGGAATACTTCGAAGACCTCCTCAATCCCACCAACACGTCTTCCTATGAGGAAGCAGTGCCTGGGGAGTCTGTGGTGGGCTCTCCTATTTCTGGGGCTGAGGTTGCTGAGGTAGTTGAAAAGCTCCTCGGTGGCAAGGCCCCAGGGGTAGATGAGATCCGCCCGGAGTTCCTTAAGGCTCTGGATGCTGTGGGGCTGTCTTGGTTGACAAGACTCTGCAGCATCGCGTGGACATCGGGGGCGGTACCTCTGGATTGGCAGACCGGGGTGGTGGTTCCTCTCTTTAAGAAGGGGAACCGGAGGGTGTGTTCTAACTATCGTGGGATCACACTCCTCAGCCTTCCCGGTAAGGTCTATTCAAGTGTACTGGAGAGGAGGCTACGCCGGATAGTCGAACCTCGGATTCAGGAGGAACAGTGTGGTTTTCGTCCTGGTCGTGGAACTGTGGACCAGCTCTATACTCTCGGCAGGGTCCTTGAGGGTGCATGGGAGTTTGCCCAACCAGTCTACATGTGTTTTGTGGACTTGGAGAAGGCATTCGACCGTGTCCCTCAGGAAGTCCTGTGGGGAGTGCTCAGAGAGTATGGGGTATCGGACTGTCTGATTGTGGCAGTCCGCTCCCTGTATGCTCAGTGCCAGAGCTTGGTCCGCATTGCCGGCAGTAAGTCGGACACGTTTCCAGTGAGGGTTGGACTCCGCCAAGGCTGCCCTTTGTCACCGATTCTGTTCATAACTTTTATGGACAGAATTTCTAGGCGCAGTCAAGGCGTTGAGGGGATCTGGTTTGGTGGCTGCAGGATTAGGTCTCTGCTTTTTGCAGATGATGTGGTCCTGATGGCTTCATCTGGCCAGGATCTTCAGCTCTCACTGGATCGGTTCGCAGCCGAGTGTGAAGCGACTGGGATGAGAATCAGCACCTCCAAGTCCGAGTCCATGGTTCTCGCCCGGAAAAGGGTGGAGTGCCATCTCCGGGTTGGGGAGGAGATCTTGCCCCAAGTTGAGGAGTTCAAGTACCTCGGAGTCTTGTTCACGAGTGAGGGAAGAGTGGATCGTGAGATCGACAGGCGGATCGGTGCGGCGTCTTCAGTAATGCGGACGCTGTATCGATCCGTTGTGGTGAAGAAGGAGCTGAGCCGGAAGGCAAAGCTCTCAATTTACCGGTCGATCTACGTTCCCATCCTCACCTATGGTCATGAGCTTTGGGTTATGACCGAAAGGACAAGATCACGGGTACAAGCGGCCGAAATGAGTTTCATCCGCCGGGTGGCGGGGCTCTCCCTTAGAGATAGTGTGAGAAGCTCTGTCATCCGGGAGGAGCTCAAAGTAAAGCCGCTGCTCCTCCACATCGAGAGGAGCCAGATGAGGTGGTTCGGGCATCTGGTCAGGATGCCACCCGAACGCCTCCCTAGGGAGGTGTTTAGGGCACGTCCGACCGGTAGGAGGCCGCGGGGAAGACCCAGGACACGTTGGGAAGACTATGTCTCCCGGCTGGGCTGGGAACGCCTCGGGGTCCCACAGGAAGAGCTGGACGAAGTGGCTGGGGAGAGGGAAATCTGGGCTTCCCTGCTTAGGCTGCTGCCCCCGCGACCCGACCTCGGATAAGCGGAAGAAGATGGATGGATGGATGGATGGTTAAAGAGTTATGTTTAAATAACTGTCATATCAAATAATGCAGTTATACTGTCATTATGAGTAAAACCCAAGTTCTGTATTTGTAAACCTTATCAAAATACCTGATTCTGGTAAAACTCATATAGATTCAATATTACAGATAGTTTAAGACGGATTGCAAGTTTGGTTTAGGAGTTTGGTTTTCGAATTATGTTTATATTACTTTTATATTTAGTTTGACAGTTATACCATCACATTGAGTAAAAAAAAAAAACGTTTTTCTTTACAAACCTTACAAAATATTTTTTTCTAGTAAAACTCACAAAGATACATTTCTCCAGGCATTATTAGCCATTTAGCTTGTTTGGTTTAGGAGTTATGTTTAAATAACTGTTATTTTGAATATCGCAGTTATACTGTCATTATGAGTAAAACCACATTTTTGTATTTGTAAACCTTACCAAAATACCTGATTCTGGTAAAACTCACATAGATTCAATATTACAGGCATTTTTAGACGTATTGCAAGTTTGGTTTTGGAGTTATGTTTATTTAACTTTCATATTTAGTATGACAGTTATACTGTCATATTAAGTGAAACAACTAACTTGTTTCTTTACAAACCTTATAAAAAAAATGTTTTCCAGGAAAACTCACAAAGATACATTCTTACAGGCATTATTAGCCATTTTGTAATTGTGGTTTATGAGTTACAGTATGTTTAAATAACTGTCAGATTGAATGTGACAGTATACTGTCATAGTGAGTAAAACCAAATTTTTGTATTTGTAAACCTTACCAAAAATACCTGATTCTGGTAAAAAATCACAAAGATACAATATTGCAGGCATTTTTAGACATAATGCATGTTTGGTTTTGGAGTTATGTTTATACAACTTTTATATTTAGTATGACAGTTATACCATCATATTGAGTAAAAAAAAAAAAAACTTGTGTCTTTATAAACCTTACAAAAAAAAAATGTTCCCAGTAAAACTCACAAAGATAAATTTCTCAAGGCATAATTAGCCATTTATTACTGTCATAATGAGTAAAAAACTACTTTTTGTGTTTGCAAGCCTTAAAATAGCAAATGTTTCGAGTAAAACTCACAAGGATACATTGTTTTAGGCTTTATTAGCCTATTTTGTATGTGTGGTTAGGAAATTATGTTTAAATAACTGTCAAATTGAATGTAGCAGTTATCTGTCATTATGAGTAAACCCCTAATTTATGTAATTGTACACCTAACCAAATTAACTGATTCTTGTAAAACTCACATAGATACATTAATTTAGGCATTTTTAGACATAATGCATGTTCAGTTTTGGAGTTATGTTTATATAACTTTCATATTTGGTATGACAGTTATAATGTCATTGAATTAAAAAAACTAATTTCCCTTTTTGCAAAACTTACAAAAGATAATTTTCTAGTAAAACTTACAAAGATACATGTCTTCAGGCATTATTAGACATGTTGCATGTTTGGTGTAGGAATTATGTTGAAAAACATTTTTATTGCTTATTTCGCATATCTCAGGATTTTAAGAACATTACTGTCATAATGAATAAAAAAAGTACTTTTTGTAATTGCAAGCCTTAAAATAGCAAATGTTTCGAGTAAAACTCACAAGGATGCATTGTTTTAGGCTTTTTTAACCTATTTGCATGTGTGATTTGGAAGTTAAGCTTAAATAACAGTCAAATTGAATGTAACAGGTATACTGTCATAAAAAAAAAAACTTTTGTATTTGCAAACCTTACAAAATTACCTGATTCTGGTAAAACTCACATAGATACAACATTACAGGCATTTTTAGACATAATGCATGTTCAGTTTTGGAGTTATGTTTATATAACTTTTATATTTGGTATGACAGCTATACTGTCATATTGTATGAAATAAACTAACTTGAGTCTTTGTAAAACTTACAAAAGATAATTTTTCTAGTATAACTGACAAATATACTTGTATCCAGACATTATAAGACATGTTTGGTGTAGGAATTATGATGAAAAACTTTTTTATTGCTTATTTCGCATTATCTCAGGATTTTGAGAACATTACTGTCATGAGTAAAAAACTACTTTTTGTGTTTGCAAGCCTTAAAATAGCATATGTTTCGAGTAAAACTCACATGGATGCATTGTTTTAGGCTTTATTAGCCTATTTTGCATGTGTGGTTAGGAAGTTATGTTTAAATAACTGTCAAATTGAATGTAGCAGTTATCTGTCATTATGAGTAAACCCCTAATTTATGTAATTGTACACCTTACCATATTGACTGATTCTTGTAAAATTCACATAGATACAATATTTTAGGCATTTTTAGACATAATGCATGTTTAGTTTTGGAGTTATGTTTATATAACTTTCATATTTGGTATGACAGTTATACTTTCATATTGAATTAAAAAAACTAACTTGCCTCTTTGCAAAACCTACAAAAGATAATTTTGTAGTAAAACTAACAAAGATACATTTCTTCAGGCATTATTAGACATGTTATATGTTTGGTGTAGGAATTATGTTGAAAAACATTTTTATTGCTTATTTCGCATTATCTCAGGATTTTAAGAACATTACTGTCATAAAGAGTAAAAAATACTTTTTGTGTTTGCAAGCCTTTAAATAGCAAATGTTTCCAGTAAAACTCACAAGGATACATTGTTTTAGGCTTTATTAACCTATTTGCATGTGTGATTAGGAAGTTATGTTTAAATAACAGTTTAATTGAATGTAGCAGTTATACTGTCATTATGAAAAAAAAACAAATTTTGTATTTGGAAACCCTACCAAATTACCTGATTCTGGTGAAACTCACATAGATACAATATTACAGGCAATTTTAGACACAATGCATGTTCAGTTTTGGAGTTATGTTTATATAACTTTCATATTTGGTATGTCAGTTATACTGTCATATTGTATTAAAAAAACTAACTTGAGTCTTTGTAAAACTTACAAAAGATATTTTTTCTAGTATAACTAACAAAGATACATGTATCCAGGCATTATTAGACATGTTGCATGTTTGGTGTAGGAATTATGATGAAAAACATTTTTATTGCTTATTTCGCATTATCTCAGGATTTTAAGAACATTACTGTCATAATGAGTAAAAAACTTCTTTTTGTGTTTGCAAGCCTTCAAATAGCATATGTTTAGAGTAAAACTCACAAGGATGCATCGTTTTAGGCTTTATTAGCCTATTTGCATGTGTGGTTAGGAAGTTATGTTAAAATAACTGTCAAATTGAATATAGCAGTTATAATGTCATAATGAGAAAAACCCAAATTTTGTATTTGTAAACCTTACCAAATTACCTGATTCTGGTAAAACTCACATAGATACAATATTATAGGCATTTTTAGACATAATACTTGTTCAAATTTGGAGTTATGTTTATATATATTTCATATTTGGTATGACAGTTATAATGTTATATTGAATTAAAAAAACTAACTTGCCTCTTTGCAAAACTTACAAAAGATATGTTTTCTAGTAAAACTAACAAAGATACATATGTTCATGCATTATTAGACATGTTGCAGGTTTGGTGTAGGAATTATTTTGAAAAAACATTTTTATTGCTTATTTCGCATTATCTCAGGATTTTAAGAACATTACTGTCATAATGAGTAAAAAACTACTTTTTGTGTTTGCAAGCCTTAAAATAGTATATGTTTCGGTAAAACTCACATGGATGCATTGTTTTAGGCTTTATTAGCCTATTTTGCATGTGTGGTTAGAAGTTATGTTTAAATAACTGTCAAATTGAATGTAGCAGTTATCTGTCATTATGAGTAAACCCCTAATTTATGTAATTGTACACCTTACCATATTGACTGATTCTTGTAAAATTCACATAGATACAATATTTTAGGCATTTTTAGACATAATGCATGTTTAGTTTTGGAGTTATGTTTATATAACTTTCATATTTGGTATGACAGTTATACTTTCATATTGAATTAAAAAAACTAACTTGCCTCTTTGCAAAACCTACAAAAGATAATTTTGTAGTAAAACTAACAAAGATACATTTCTTCAGGCATTATTAGACATGTTGCATGTTTGGTGTAGGAATTATGTTGAAAAACATTTTTATTGCTTATTTCGCATTATCTCAGGATTTTAAGAACATTACTGTCATAAAGAGTAAAAAATACTTTTTGTGTTTGCAAGCCTTTAAATAGCAAATGTTTCCAGTAAAACTCACTAGGATACATTGTTTTAGGCTTTATTAACCTATTTGCATGTGTGATTAGGAAGTTATGTTTAAATAACAGTTTAATTGAATGTAGCAGTTATACTGTCATTATGAAAAAAAAACAAATTTTGTATTTGGAAACCCTACCAAATTACCTGATTCTGGTGAAACTCACATAGATACAATATTACAGGCAATTTTAGACACAATGCATGTTCAGTTTTGGAGTTATGTTTATATAACTTTCATATTTGGTATGTCAGTTATACTGTCATATTGTATTAAAAAAAACTAACTTGAGTCTTTGTAAAACTTACAAAAGATATTTTTTCTAGTATAACTAACAAAGATACATGTATCCAGGCATTATTAGACATGTTGCATGTTTGGTGTAGGAATTATGATGAAAAACATTTTTATTGCTTATTTCGCATTATCTCAGGATTTTAAGAACATTACTGTCATAATGAGTAAAAAACTTCTTTTTGTGTTTGCAAGCCTTCAAATAGCATATGTTTAGAGTAAAACTCACAAGGATGCATCGTTTTAGGCTTTATTAGCCTATTTGCATGTGTGGTTAGGAAGTTATGTTAAAATAACTGTCAAATTGAATATAGCAGTTATAATGTCATAATGAGAAAAACCCAAATTTTGTATTTGTAAACCTTACCAAATTACCTGATTCTGGTAAAACTCACATAGATACAATATTATAGGCATTTTTAGACATAATACTTGTTCAAATTTGGAGTTATGTTTATATATATTTCATATTTGGTATGACAGTTATAATGTTATATTGAATTAAAAAAACTAACTTGCCTCTTTGCAAAACTTACAAAAGATATGTTTTCTAGTAAAACTAACAAAGATACATATGTTCATGCATTATTAGACATGTTGCAGGTTTGGTGTAGGAATTATTTTGAAAAAACATTTTTATTGCTTATTTCGCATTATCTCAGGATTTTAAGAACATTGCTGTCATAATGAGTAAAAAACTACTTTTTGTGTTTGCAAGCCTTAAAATAGTATATGTTTCGGTAAAACTCACATGGATGCATTGTTTTAGGCTTTATTAGCCTATTTTGCATGTGTGGTTAGAAGTTATGTTTAAATAACTGTCAAATTGAATGTAGCAGTTATCTGTCATTATGAGTAAACCCCTAATTTATGTAATTGTACACCTTACCATATTGACTGATTCTGGTGAAACTCACATAGATACAATATTACAGGCAATTTTAGACACAATGCATGTTCAGTTTTGGAGTTATGTTTATATAACTTTCATATTTGGTATGTCAGTTATACTGTCATATTGTATTAAAAAAAACTAACTTGAGTCTTTGTAAAACTTACAAAAGATATTTTTTCTAGTATAACTAACAAAGATACATGTATCCAGGCATTATTAGACATGTTGCATGTTTGGTGTAGGAATTATGATGAAAAACATTTTTATTGCTTATTTCGCATTATCTCAGGATTTTAAGAACATTACTGTCATAATGAGTAAAAAACTTCTTTTTGTGTTTGCAAGCCTTCAAATAGCATATGTTTAGAGTAAAACTCACAAGGATGCATCGTTTTAGGCTTTATTAGCCTATTTGCATGTGTGGTTAGGAAGTTATGTTAAAATAACTGTCAAATTGAATATAGCAGTTATAATGTCATAATGAGAAAAACCCAAATTTTGTATTTGTAAACCTTACCAAATTACCTGATTCTGGTAAAACTCACATAGATACAATATTATAGGCATTTTTAGACATAACACTTGTTCAAATTTGGAGTTATGTTTATATATATTTCATATTTGGTATGACAGTTATAATGTTATATTGAATTAAAAAAACTAACTTGCCTCTTTGCAAAACTTACAAAAGATATGTTTTCTAGTAAAACTAACAAAGATACATATGTTCACGCATTATTAGACATGTTGCAGGTTTGGTGTAGGAATTATTTTGAAAAAACATTTTTATTGCTTATTTCGCATTATCTCAGGATTTTAAGAACATTACTGTCATAATGAGTAAAAAACTACTTTTTGTGTTTGCAAGCCTTAAAATAGTATATGTTTCGGTAAAACTCACATGGATGCATTGTTTTAGGCTTTATTAGCCTATTTTGCATGTGTGGTTAGAAGTTATGTTTAAATAACTGTCAAATTGAATGTAGCAGTTATCTGTCATTATGAGTAAACCCCTAATTTTTGTAATTGTACACCTTACCAAATTACCTGATTCTTGTAAAACTCAAATAGATTCAATATTTTAGGCATTTTTAGACAAAATGCATGTTTAGTTTTGGAGTTATGTTTATATAACTTTCATATTTGGTATGACAGTTATACTTTCATATTGAATTAAAAAAACTTAACTTGCCTCTTTGCAAAACTTACAAAAGATAATTTTTCTAGTAAAACTAACAAAGATACATATCTTCACGCATTATTAGACAGCTTGCATGTTTGGTGTAGGAATCATGTTGAAAAACATTTTTATTGCTTATTTCGCATTATCTCATTATTTTAAGAACATTACTGTCATAATGAGTAAAAAACTACTTTTTGTGTTTGCAAGCCTTAAAATAGCATATGTTTCGAGAAAAACTCACATGGATGCATTGTTTTAGGCTTAATTAACCTATTTTGCATGTGTGGTTAGGGAGTTATGTTTAAATAACAGTCAAATTGAATGTAGCAGTTAAACAGTCATTATGAAAAAAAAACAATTTTTGTATTTGTAAACCTTACCAAATTACCAGATTCTTGTGAAACTCACATAGATACAATATTTTAGGCATTTTTAGACATTAATGCATGTTCAATTTTGGAGTTATGTTTATATATATTTCATATTTGGTTTGACAGTTATACTGTCATATTGAATTAAAAAAACTAACTTGCCTTTTTGCAAAACTTACAAAAGATAATTTTTCTAGTAAAACTAACAAAGATTCATGTCTTCAGGCATTATTAGACATGTTGCATGTTTGGTGTAGGAATTAAGTTGAAAAACATTTTTATTGCTTATTTCGCATTATCTCAGGATTTTAAGAACATTACTGTCATAATGAGTAAAAAACTACTTTTTGTGTTTGCAAGCCTTAAAATAGCAAATGTTTCGAGTAAAACTTACAAGGAAGCATTGTTTTAGGCTTTATTAGCCTATTTTGCATGTGTGGTTAGAAGTTATGTTTAAATAACTGTCAAATTGAATGTAGCAGATATCTGTCATTATGAGTAAACCCTTAATTTATATAATTGTACACCTTACCAAATTAACTGATTCTGGTGAAACTCACATAGATACAATATTACAGGCAATTTTAGACACAATGCATGTTCAGTTTTGGAGTTATGGTTATATAACTTTCATATTTGGTATGACAGTTATACTGTCATATTGAATTAAAAAAACTTATTTGCCTCTTTGCAAAACTTACAAAAGATAATTTTTCTAGTAAAACTAAAAAAGATACATGTCTTCAGGCATTATTAGACATGTTGCATGTTTGGTGTAGGAATATTGTTGAAAAACATTTTTATTGCTTATTTCGCACTATCTCAGGATTTTAAGAACATTACTGTCATAATGAGTAAAAAACTACTTTTTGTGTTTGCAAACCTTAAAATAGCATATGTTTCGAGTAACACTCACAAGCATGCATTGTTTTAGGCTTTAATAACCTATTTTGCATGTGTGGTTAGGGAGTTATGTTTAAATAACAGTCAAATTGAATGTAGCAGTTAACTGTCATTATGAGTAAACCCCTAATTTATGTAATTGTACACCTTACCAAATCAACTGATTCTTGTAAAACTCACATAGATACAATATTTAGGCATTTTTAGACATAATACATGTTCCGTTTTGGAGTTATGTTTATATAACTTTCATATTTGGTATGACAGTTATACTGTCATATTGTATTAAAAAAAACTAGCTTGAGTCTTTGTAAAACTTACAAAAGATACATTTTCTAGTAAAACTAACAAAGATACATGTCTTCAAGCATTATTAGACATGTTTGGTGTAGGAATTATGTTGAAAAACATTTTTATTGCTTTTTTTGCATTATCTCAGGATTTTAAGAACATTACTGGCATATTGAGTAAAAAACTACTATGGAAGTATACTGTCACATTCAATCTGACTGTTTTTTAAACATAACTCCTAAATCATGCAAGTAAAATGTCAAATAATGCCTGGAGAAATGTATCTTTGTAAGTTTTACAGGAAAAAAATAGTTTGTAAGGTTTGTAAAGACACAAGTTAGCTTTTTTTTTACTCAATATGACAGTATAACTGTCATACTAAATATGAAAGTTGAATAAACATAACACCAAAACCAAACTTGCAATCCGTCTAAAAATGCCTGTAATATTGAATATATGTGAGTTTTACCAGAATCAGTTATTTTGGTAAAGATTACAAATACAAAAATTGGGTTTTACTCTTAATGACAGTATAACTGCCATATTCAAAATAACAGTTATTTAAACATAGCTCCTAAACCAAATATGCTAAATGGCTAATAATGCCTGGAGAAATGAATCTTTGTGAGTTTTACTAGAAAAAAATGTTTTTGTAAGGTTTGTAAAGACAAAAGTTAGTTGTTTATTTACTCAATATGATGGTATAACTGTCATACTATATATGAAAGTTAGATAAACATAATTCCAAATCCAAACTCCTAAACCAAACTGCCTGTAATATTTAATCTATGTGAGTTTTGACAGAATCAGGTATTTTGGTAAGGTTTACAAATACAAAACTTGGGTTTTACTCATAATGACAGTATAACTGCAACTTTTGATATGACAGTTATTTAAAAATTACTCCTAAACCAAACATGATAAATGACTAATAATGCCTGGAGAAATGTAAGTTTGTGAGTTTTACTGGGAAAAAAATAATGTGTAAGGTTTATAAAGACACAAGTTATTTGTTTTATTTAATATGATGATATAACTGTCATACTAAATATGAAAGTTATATAAACATAACTCCAAAACCTAAATGCATTTTGTCTAAAAATGCCTGTAATACTGTATCTTTTTGAGTTTTACCAGAATCAGGTATTTTGGTAAGGTTGACAAATACAAACATTAGGTTTTACTCATAATGACAGTATACTGCCACATTCAATATGACGACTATTTAAACATTACTCCAAAACCAAACATGCATTATGTCTAAAAAATTCCTATAATTTTGTATCTACGTGAGTTTTACTAGAATCAGTTGTTTTTGTAAGGTTTACAAATACAAAATATTAGTTTTTCTCATAATGAGAGTATACTGTCACAATCAATCTGACAAAATGGCTAATAATTCCTAGAGGAATGTATCTTTGTGAATTTTACTGGAACAAATATTTTGTAAGGTTTGTAAAGACACACGTTAGTTTTTTTTACTTAATTTTACAGTATAGCTGTCATACTATATATGAAAGTTTTATAAACATAACTCCAAAACCAAACATGCAATCCGTCTAAAAATGTCTGTAATATTTATTATATGTAAGTTTTATCAGAATCAGGTATTTTGGTAAGGTCTACAAATCAAAAAATTTAGTTTTACTCATAGTGACAGTATAACTGCCACACTCAGTATGACAGTTATTTAACCATAACTCCTAAAACACAAATGCAAAATGACTAATAATGCCTAGAGAAATGTATATTTGTGAATTTTACTGGAAAAAAATATTTTGTAAGGTTTGTAAAGATACAAATTAGTGTTTTATTACTCAATATGATGGTATAACTGTCATACTAAATATGAAAGTTATATAAACATAACTCCAAAACCAAACATACATGTCTAAAAATTCCTGTAATATTGTATCGATGTGGGTTTTACCAGATACAGGTTTTTTGGTAAGGTTTACAAATACAAAAAATAGGTTTTACTCATAATGACAGTATAACTGCCACATTCAATATGACAGTTATTTAAACATAACTCCTAAACCAAACATGTTAAATGGCTAATAATGCCTGGGGAAATGTATCTTTGTGAGTTTAACTGGAAAAAAAAATATTTTGTAAGGTTTGTAAAGACAAAAGTTAGTTTTTTTTACTCATAATGACAGTATAACTGCCACATTCAAAATGACAGTTATATAAACATAACGCCAAAACCAAACATGCATTATGTCTAAAAATGCCTGTAATATTAAATCTATGTGAGTTTGACCAGAATCAGGTATTTTGGTAAGGTTTACAAATAAAAAAGTAGGTTTTACTCATAATGACAGTATAACTGCCACGTTCAAAATTACAGTTATTTAAACATAACTCCTAATTTAAACATGCTGAATGGCTAATACTGCCTGGAGAAAGGTATCTTTGTGAGTTTAACTGGAAAATAAAAATATTTTGTAAGGTTTGTAAAGACACAAGTTAAGCTTTTTTATTCAATATGTTTGTATAACTGTCATAATAAATGTAAAAGATACATAAACATAACTCCAAAACCAAACATGCATTATGTCTAAAAATGCCTGTAATTTTGTATACATGTGAGTTTTACTAGAATCAGTTGTTTTTGTAAGGTTTACAAATACAACATATTAGTTTTACTCATTATGACAGTATACTGTCACATTTAATCTGACAAAATGGCTAATAATGCCTTGAGGAATGTATCTTTGTGATTTTTACTCGAAAAAATATTTTGTAATGTTTGTAAAGACACGAGTTAGTTTTTTTTTTTTTTTTACACAATTTTACAGTATAGCTGTCATACGATATATGAAAGTTATATAAACACAACTCCAAAACCAAATATGCAATATGCGAATTTTATCAGAATCAGGTATTTTGGTAAGGTTTACAAAAACAAAAATTAGGTTTTACTCATAGTGACAGTATAACTGCCACACTCAATATGACAGTTATTTAAACATAACTCCTAAAACACAAATGCAAAATGACTAATAATGCCTAGGAAAGGTATATTTGTGAATTTTACTGGAAAACAATATTTTGTAAGGTTTGTAAAGATACAAATTAGTTTGTTTTTTTACTCAATATGATGGTATAACTTTCATACTAAATATGAAAGTTATATAAACATAACTCCAAAACCAAACATGCTTTATGTCTAAAAATTCCTGTAATATTGTATAGATGTGGTGCAAAAAATAGGTTTTACTCATAATGACAGTATAACTGCCACACTCAATATGACAGTTATTTAAACATAACTCCTAAACCAACCATGATAAATGGCTAATTATACCTGGAGAAATGTATCTTTGTGAGTTTTCTGGAGAAAAAAAAGAAGTAAGGTTTATAAAGACAAAAAGATATTTTTTTTTACTCAATATAATTGTATAACTGTCATACTAAATATGAAAGTTGTTTAAACATAACTCCAAAACCAAACATGCATTATGTCTAAAAATGCCTGCAATATTGTATCTATGTGATTTTTACCAGAATCAGGTATTTTTGGTAAGGTTTACAAATACAAAAATTAGGTTTTACTCATAATGACAGTATACTACTACATTCAATCTGACAGTTATTTAAACATAACTCCTAAACCACACATACAAAATGGCTAATAATGCCTGGAGAAATGTATCTTTGTGAGTTTTCCTGGAAAAAGTTTTTTTTTATAAGGTTTGTAAAGACACAAGTTAGTTTTTTTTACTTAATATGACAGTATAACTGTCTTACTAAATATTAAAGTTAAATAAACATAACTCCAAAACCAAACTTGCAATACGTCTAAAAATGTCTGTAATATTGAATCTATGTGAGTTTTACCAGAATCAGGTATTGAGGTAAGGTTTACAAATACAAAAATTGGGTTTTACTCATAATGACAGTATAACTGCCGTATTCAAAATAACAGTTATTTAAACACAACTCCTAAACCAAACATGCTAAATGGCTAATAATGCCTGGAGAAATGTATCTTTGTGAATTTTACTAGAAAAAACTATTTTGTAAGGTTTGTAAAGACAAAAGTTATTTTTTTTTACTGAATATGATGGTATAACTGTCAAACTAAATATAAAATTAATATAAACATAATTCCAAAAACAAACTCCTAAACCAAACTTGCAATCCGTCTTAAACTGTCTTTAATATTGAATCTATATGAGTTTTACCTGAATCAGGTATTTTGGTAAAGACACGAGTTAGTTGTTTTTTTTACACAATTTAACAGTATAGCTGTCATACTATATATGAAAGTTATATAAACACAACTCCAAAACCAAATATGCAATCCGTCTAAAAATGCCTGTAATATTGAATATATGTGAGTTTTATCAGAATCAGGTATTTTGGTAAGGTTTACAAAAACAAAAATTAGGTTTTACTCATATTGACAGTATAACTGCCACACTCAATATGACAGTAAATTAAACATAACTCCTAAAACACAAATGCAAAATGACTAATAATGCCTAGAGAAAGGTATATTTGTGAATTTTACTGGAAAACAATATTTTGTAAGGTTTGTAAATATACAAATTATTTTTTGTTTTTTACTCAATATGATGGTATAACTTTCATACTAAATATGAAAGTTATATAAACATAACTCCAAAACCAAACATGCTTTATGTCTAAAAATTCCTGTAATATTGTATCAATGTGGGTTTAACCAGAATCAGGTATTTTGGTAAGGTTTACAAATACAAAAAATAGGTTTTACTCATAATGACAGTATAACTGCCACACTCAATATGACAGTTGTTTAAACATAACTCCTAAACCAAACATGATAAATGGCTAATTATGCCTGGAGAAATGTATCTTTGTGAGTTTTACTGGGAATTTTTTTTTGTAAGGTTTATAAAGACACAAGTTTTTTTTTTTTTTTACTCAATATGATGGTATAACTGTCATACTAAATATAAAAGTTGTATAAACATAATAATATGCATTATGTCTAAAAATGCCTGCAATATTGTATCTATGTGATTTTTACCAGAATCAGGTATTTTTGGTAAGGTTTACAAATACAAAAATTAGGTTTTACTCACTATGACAGTATACTGTCACATTCAATCTGACAGTTATTTAAACATACTGTAACTCCTAAACCACAATTACAAAATGGCTAATAATGCCTGGAAAAATGTATCTTTGTGAATTTTACTAGAAAAAAAATATTTTGTAAGGTTTGTAAAGAAAAACGTTTTTTTTTTTTAATTCAATATGATGGTATAACTGTCAAACTAAATATAAAAGTAATATAAACATAATTCCAAAACCAAACTCCTAAACCAAACTTGCAATCCGTCTTAAACTGCCTGTAATATTGAATCTATATGAGTTTTAACAGAATAAGGTATTTTGGTAAGGTTTACAAATACAAAACTTGGGTTTTACTCATAATGACAGTATAACTGCATTATTTGATATGACAGTTATTTAAACATAACTCCTAAACCAAACATGATAAATGGCTAATAATGCCTGGAAAAATGTATATAAACATAACTCCAAAACCAAACATGCATTATGTCTAAAAATGCCTGTAATATTGTATCTATGTGAGTTTTTCCAGAATCAGGTATTTTGGTAAGGTTTATAAATACAAAATTTAGGTTTTTTTCATAGTGACAGTATAACTGCCATATTCAAAATAACAGTTATTTAAACATAACTCCTGAACCAAACATGCTAAATGGCTATTAATGCCTGGAGAAATGTATACAAACATAACTCCAAAACCAAACATGCATTATGTCTAAAAATGCCTTTAGTATTGTATCTATGTGAGTTTTACCAGAATCAGGTATTTTGGTAATGTTGAAATATACAAAAATTAGGTTTCAATTTATTTATTTATTTATTTATTTTTTAATATATTTTATTAATATTATTTTTTAATTTTTCCCCTCCCTCGGGGGGGGGGCTCGGCGGGGCGGTTGCTGGTTGTTCCATCTCCATCGTTGGGGTCCCTGCGGGTGGGGTGGGTGGTTCCCGTGGCCCTGTGCCTGGGTGGTCCTGCGGCGGCCGGTTTGGGTGGGGTGGCCGGGGGCTGGCCTCGCCGCGCTCTCCGGGGGTGGGGGGTGGGCTCGTGGGGGCCCGGTTGCCGGTGGGGCGGGGGCGGTCTTCCCGTCCGGTTGCGGGGAGTCTCTGGGTCCCTCGGGCGGGGCGTCTCGCCTTTCTGCCCGTGTGGGGTGTGGTCTCTCGCTGGCTTGGGGTCTGGCTGTCCCCTGCTTTTCTCGTGCCCTGTCCTCTGCCGGGTGCGTCTGTCTGCGGCCTGCTGCTGGCCCTTGTGGGCGGTACGGTGGGTCGGGCTCTGGGGTTCCTGTCGCTGGCCGGCTTGGCTGCGTGGGGGTGGTGGTCCCTGGTTCCCTGGGCACCACGCCTCCTGTTTGTGGGTTGGGCTCTCGGGGGTGATGGGGCCGTGCTCTGGCTCCCACGCACTCTGGGAGTCGAATGTATTGTACATGCAAATTCACATATGCTCACATACGTACATAGGTACCTACGCTCCCACATACATACACAAATACAGTACATATTTACCTACCTAATGTTCGTACATCCACACGCACATTCAATATACAAACATACACATACACATACTGTACATATACATTCACTGTACAAACACATATACACATTCTGTACATATACATTCATTGTACAAACACATATACACATTCTGTACATATACAAGTACATATGCATACTTACACTCATGCACATAATCACGTTTCATCAAACATATATTAACGTTGTTGCCCTAGGGTAAACTGGGTGTAACACATGGCACACTGACAAAGCTTAACCTATTGTGACTATAACAATCTACAAGGTTAATGTAGGTTGCTTCTCTTTCTCCCCCTCCATTTTTCTGCATTCTTTCGTATCTCAAGTTATCATTACGTATATGTATTGTTGCATTTAAACAACTGTATTGTTGATAATAAAGGTAAATTATTGGTATTGTTCAATATCAATAGCGCTATTTCTATTGGTATTTGTATTGATCCATTTGTAGTGTAATAATGCTCATTGTCATTTCTGTATTATTTTTTATTTTTCGCTAACTGCTTATTTGCTATTACTTTTACCATCATATTTGTACATGTCATATTTGCTGATGTTGCTCTATTGTTGTTGTTGTTGTTGTTTGCTGTTGTTGTTTTTGTCTCTCTGTCTAATCCCCCTCTTGTCCCCACAATTTCCCCCTCTGTCTTCTTTTTTTTTCTCTTTCTATCCCCTCCTGCTCCGGCCCGGCTGCACTAAATGATAATATAAATACATTTAATAAAGTCAAATACAAATAAGGCAACAAGAGAAGTATCCTACACTTCTCTTTTGTAAAGTAAATCTGAACAGCCAACATGGGCATCTACATCAACTATATGATTTGCCTGAGAAGCTGGACAGGACATAAAAAAAATAAAATAATAAAATAAAATAAAAAATAAAAAATAAAAAATAAAAAAAATTAGGTTTTACTCATAATGACAGTATAACTGCCACATTGACTGCCACCAAACATGCATGATGTCTAAAAATGCCTATAATTTTGTATCCATGTGAGTTTTACTAGAATCAGTTGTTTTTGTAAGGTTTACAAATACAAAATATTAGTTTTACTCATAATGACAGTATACTGTCACATTTAATCTGACAAAATGGCTAATAATGCCTTGAGGAATGTATATTTGTGAATTTTACTGGAAAAAAATATTTTGTAAGGTTTGTAAAGATACGATTTAGTTGGGTTTTTTCACACAATTTAACAGTATAGCTGTCATACTATATATGAAAGTTATATAAACACAACTCCAAAACCAAATATGCAATCCGTCTAAAAATGCCTGTAATATTGAATACATGTGAGTTTGATCAGAATCAGGTATTTTGGTAAGGTTTACAAAAACAAAAATTAGGTTTTACTCATAGTGACAGTATAACTGCCACACTCAATATGACAGTTAATTAAACATAACTCCTAAAACACAAATGCAAAATGACTCCAAAACCAAACATTCATTATGTCTAAAAATGCCTTTAGTATTGTATCTATGTGAGTAAGTATGTATGTAAGGTTTACAAATACAAAATATTAGTTTTATTCATATTGACAGTATACTGTCACATTTAATCTGACAAAATGGCTAATAATGCCTTGAGGAATGTATCTTTGTGAGTTTCACTGGAAAACATATTTTGTAAGGTTTGTAAAGACACAAGTTAGTTGTTTTTTTTTACACAATTTAACAGTATAGCTGTCATACTATATATGAAAGTTATATAAACAAAATTCCAAAACCAAATATGCAATCCGTCTCAAAATGCCTGTAATATTGAATATATGTGAGTTTTATCAGAATCAGGTATTTTGGTAAGGTTTACGAATACAAAAATTAGGTTTTATTCATAGTGACAGTATAACTGCCACACTCAATATGACAGTTTTTTTAAACATAACTCCTAAAAAACAAATGCAAAATGACTAATAATGCCTGGAAAAATGTATCTTTGTGAATTTTAATGAAAAAAAAAAAATTTGTAAGGTTTGTAAAGACACAAATTAGTTTTTTTTTACTCAATATGATGGTATAACTGTCATACTAAATATGAAAGTTATATAAACATAACTCCAAAACCAAACATGTTTTATTTCTAAAAATTCCTGTAATATTGTATCTATGTGAGTTTTACCAGAATCAGGTATTTTGGTAAGGTTTACAAATACAAAAAATAGGTTTTACTCATAATGACAGTATAACTGCCACACTCAATATGACAGTTGTTTAAACATAACTCCTAAACCAAACATGATAAATGGCTAATTATGCCTGGAGAAATGTATCTTTGTGAGTTTTACTGGGAAATTTTTTTTGTAAGGTTTATAAAGACACAAGTTGTTGTTTTTTTTACTCAATATGATGGTATAACTGTCATACTAAATATAAAAGTTGTATAAACATAACTCCAAAACCAAATATGCATTATGTCTAAAAATGCCTGCAATATTGTATCTATGTGATTTTTACCAGAATCAGGTATTTTTGGTAAGGTTTACAAATACAAAAATTAGGTTTTACTCACTGTGACAGTATACTGTCACATTCAATCTGACAGTTATTTAAACATACTGTAACTCCTAAACCACAATTACAAAATGGCTAATAATGCCTGGAAAAATGTATCTTTGTGAATTTTACTAGAAACTAAATATTTTGTAAGGTTTGTAAAGAAAAACTTTTTTTTTTTTACTCAATATGATGGTATAACTGTCAAACTAAATATAAAAGTAATATAAACATAAATCCAAAACCAAACTCCTAAACCAAACTTGCAATCCGTCTTAAACTGCCTGTAATATTGAATCTATATGAGTTTTACCAAAATAAGGTATTTTGGTAAGGTTTACAAATACAAAAATTGGGTTTTACTCATAATGACAGTATAACTGCATTAATTGATATGACAGTTATTTAAACATAACTCCTAAACCAAACATGCATTATGTCTAAAAATGCCTGTATTATTGTATCTATGTGAGTTTTACCAGAATCAGGTATTTTGGTAAGGTTTATAAATACAAAATTTAGTTTTTTTTCATAGTGACAGTATAACTGCCATATTCAAAATAACAGTTATTTAAACATAACTCCTGAACCAAACATGCTAAATGGCTATTAATGCCTGGAGAAATGTATACAAACATAACTCCAAAACCAAACATGCATTATGTCTAAAAATGCCTTTAGTATTGTATCTATGTGAGTTTTACCAGAATCAGGTATTTTGGTAATGTTGAAATATACAAAAAATAGGTTTTACTCATAATGACAGTATAACTGCCACATTGACTGCCACCAAACATGCATGATGTCTAAAAATGCCTATAATTTTGCATCCATGTGAATTTTACTAGAATCAGTTGTTTTTGTAAGGTTTACAAATACAAAATATTAGTTTTACTCATAATGACAGTATACTGTCACATTTAATCTGACAAAATGGCTAGTAATGCCTTGAGGAATGTATATTTGTGAATTTTACTGGAAAAAATATTTTGTAAGGTTTGTAAAGATACGATTTAGTTGGATTTTTTCACACAATTTAACAGTATAACTGTCATACTATATATGAAAGTTATATAAACACAACTCCAAAACCAAATATGCAATCCGTCTAAAAATGCCTGTAATATTGAATACATGTGAGTTTGATCAGAATCAGGTATTTTGGTAAGGTTTACAAAAACAAAAATTAGGTTTTACTCATAGTGACAGTATAACTGCCACACTCAATATGACAGTTAATTAAACATAAGTCCTAAAACACAAATGCAAAATGACTCCAAAACCAAACATGCATTATGTCTAAAAATGCCTTTAGTATTGTATCTATGTGAGTAAGTATGTATGTAAGGTTTACAATTATAAAATATTAGTTTTATTCATAATGACAGTATACTGTCACATTTAATCTGACAAAATGGCTAATAATGCCTTGAGGAATGTATCTTTGTGAGTTTCACTGGAAAACATATTTTGTAAGGTTTGTAAAGACACAAGTTAGTTGTTTTTTTTACACAATTTAACAGTATAGCTGTCATACTATATATGAAAGGTATATAAACAAAATTCCAAAACCAAATATGCAATCCGTCTAAAAATGCCTGTAATATTGAATATATGTGAGTTTTATCAGCATCAGGTATTTTGGTAAGGTTTACGAATACAAAATTTAGGTTTTACTCATAGTGACAGTATAACTGCCACACTCAATATGACAGTTTTTTTTAAACATAACTCCTAAAAAACAAATGCAAAATGACTAATAATGCCTGGAAAAATGTATCTTTGTGAATTTTAATGAAAAACAAAAATTTTGTAAGGTTTGTAAAGACACAAATTAGTTTTTTTTACTCAATATGATGGTATAACTGTCATACTAAATATGAAAGTTATATAAACATAACTCCAAAACCAAACATGTTTTATTTCTAAAAATTCCTGTAATATTGTATCTATGTGAGTTTTACTAGAATCAGGTATTTTGGTAAGGTTTACAAATACAAAAAATAGGTTTTACTCATAATGACAATATAACTGCCACATTTAACATGACAGGTATTTAAACATAATTACTAAACCAAACATGATAAATGACTACTTATGCCTGGAGAAATGTATCTTTGTGAGTTTTACTGGGGAAAAAAAATTGTAAGGTTTATAAAGACACACGTTATTTTTTTTTACTCAATAAGACGGTATAACTGTCATACTAAATATGAAAGTTATAGAAACATAACTCCAAAAACAAACATGAATTTTGTCTAAAAATACCTGTAATATTGTATCTATGTGAGTTTTACCACAATCAGGTATTTTGGTAAGGCTTACAAATACAAAAATTAGGTTTTACTCACTATGACAGTATACTGTCACATTCAATCTGACAGTTATGTAAACAAAACTCCTAAACCACACATACAAAATGGCTAATAATGCCTGGAGAAATGTATCTTTGTGAGTTATCCTGGAAAAAAAATAAAAATGTATAAGGTTTGTAAAGACACAAGTTAGTTTTTTTTTTACTTAATATGACAGTAAAACTGTCATAATAAATATGAAAGTTAAATAAACATAACTCCAAAACCAAACTTGCAATACGTCTAAAAATGCCTGTAATATTGAATCTATGTGAGTTTTACCAGAATCAGGTATTTTGGTAAGGTTTACAAATACAAAAAATGGGTTTTACTCATAATGACAGTATAACTGCCATATTAAAAATAACAGTTATTTAAACATAACTCCTAAACCAAACATGCTAAATGGCTAATAATGCCTGGAGAAATGTATCTTTGTGAGTTTTACTAGAAAAAAATATTTTGTAAGGTTTGTAAAGACAAAAGTTTTGTTTTTTTTACTGAATATGATGGTATAACTGTCAAACTAAATATAAAAGTAATATAAACATAATTCCAAAACCAAACTCCTAAACCAAACTTGCAATCCGTCTTAAACTGCCTGTAATATTGAATCTATATGAGTTTTACCAGAATCAGGTATTTTGGTAAGGTTTACAAATACAAAACTTGGGTTTTACTCATAATGATAGTATAACTGCATTATTTGATATGACAGTTATTTAAACATAACTCCTAAACCAAACATGATAAATAGCTAGTAATGCCTGGAAAAATGTATATAAACATAACTCCAAAACCAAATATGCATCATGTCTAAAAATGCCTGTAATATTGTATCTATGTGAGTTTTACTAGAATCAGGTATTTTGTTAAGGTTTACAAATACAAAAATTCGGTTTTACTCACTATGACAGTATACTGTCACATTCAATCTGACTGTTATTTAAACACAAATTCTAAAACACAGATGCAAAATGGCTAATAATAACTGGAGAAATGTATTTTTGTGAGTTTTACTGGAAAAAAATTTTTTTGTAAGGTTTCTATAGACACAAGTTAGTTTTTTTTACTCAATATGATGGAAACATGCTTTATGTCTAAAAAATTCTGTAATATTTCATCCATGTGAGTTTTATCAGAATCAGTTATTTTGGTAATTTTACAAATACCAAAATTAGGTTTTACTCATATTGACAGTATATCTGCCGCATTCAATCTGACAGTTATTTAAACATTTTGTAACTCCTAAACCACTAATACAAAATGGCTAATACTGCCTGGAGAAATGTATCTTTGTGAGTTTTCCTGGAAAAAAATATATATATATAAGTTTTGTAAAGACACAAGTTAGTTTTTTTACTTAATATGACAGTAGAACTG
Source organism: Nerophis lumbriciformis (assembly GCF_033978685.3). Taxonomy (NCBI): domain Eukaryota; kingdom Metazoa; phylum Chordata; class Actinopteri; order Syngnathiformes; family Syngnathidae; genus Nerophis; species Nerophis lumbriciformis. Next base: position 42,841,026 of record NC_084555.2, read on the forward strand.
TCAAACTAAATATGAAAGTTAAATAAACATAACTCCAAAACCAAACTTGCAATACATCTAAAAATGCCTGTAATATTGAATCTATGTGAGTTTTACCAGAATCAGGTATTTTGGTAAGGTTTACAAATACTAAAATTGGGTTTTACTCATAATGACAGTATAACTGCCATATTCAAAATAACAGTTATTTAAACATAACTCCTAAACCAAACATGCTAATGCTAATAATGCCTGGAAAAATGTATCTTTGTCAGTTTTACTAGAAAAAAATATTTTGTAAGGTTTGTAAAGACAAAAGTGTTTGTTTTTTTTACTCAATATGATGGTATAACTGTCAAACTAAATATAAAAGTAATATAAACATCATTCCAAAACCAAACTCCTAAACCAAACTTGCAATCCGTCTTAAACTGCCTGTAATATTGAATCTATATGAGTTTTACCAGAATCAGGTATTTTGGTAAGGTTTACAAATACAGAACTTGGGTTTTACTCATAATGATAGTATAACTGCATTATTTGATATGACAGTTATTTAAACATAACTCCTAAACCAAACATGATAAATAGCTAATAATGCCTGGAAAAATGTATATAAACATAACTCCAAAACCAAACATGCATCATGTCTAAAAATGCCTGTAATATTGTATCTATGTGAGTTTTACTAGAATCAGGTATTTTGTTAAGGTTTACATATACAAAAATTAGGTTTTACTCACTATGACAGTATACTGTCACATTCAATCTGACTGTTATTTAAACACAAATTCTAAACCACAGATGCAAAATGGCTAATAATAACTGGAGAAATGTATTTTTGTGAGTTTTACTGGAAAAAAAATATTTTGTAAGGTTTGTATAGACACAAGTTAGTTTTTTTTACACAATATGATGGAAACATGCTTTATGTCTAAACAATTCTGTAATATTTTATCCATGTGAGTTTTATCAGAATCAGTTATTTTGGTAATTTTACAAATACCAAAATTAGGTTTTACTCATAATGACAGTATATCTGCCACACTCAATATGACAGTTATTTAAACATAACTCTAAACCAAACATGGTTAATGGCTAATAATGCCTGGAGAAATGTATCTTTGTGAGTTTTACAGGAAAAACATTTTTTTTAAGGTTTATAAAGACACAAGTTAGTTTTTTTTACTCAATATGACAGTATAACTGTAATACTAAATGTAAAAAATACATAAACATAACTCCAAAACCAAACATGCATTATGTCTAAAAATGCCTGTAATATTGTATCAATGTGAGTTTTACTAGAATCAGTTGTTTTTGTAAGTTTTTCAAATACAAAATATTGGTTTTACTCACTATGACAGTATACTGTCACATTCAATCTGACAGCTATTTAAAAATAACTCCTAAACCACACATGCAAAATGACTAATAATGCCGAGAAAAATGTATCTATCTGAATTTTATTGGAAAAAAAGATTTTGTGAGGTTTTTAAAATTACGAGTTTGTTATTTTTTTACTCAATTTGACAGTATAACTGTCATACTAAATATGAAAGTTATATACACATAACTCTAAAACCAAACTTGCAATCCGTCTACAAATGCCTGTAATATTGAATCTATGTGAGTTTTACCAAAATCAGGTATTTTGGTAAGGTTTACAAATACAAAATTTAGGTTTTACTCATAATGACAGTATAACTGCCACACTCAATATGACAGTTTTTTAAACATAACTCTTAAAAAACAAATGCAAAATGACTAATAATGCCTGGAAAAATGTATCTTTGTGAATTTTAATGAAATTTTTTTTTTTGTAGGTTTGTAAAGACACAAATTAGTTTTTTTTTTACTCAATATGATGGTATAACTGTCATACTGAATATGAAAGTTATATAAACATAACTCCAAAACCAAACATGTTTTATTTCTAAAAATTCCTGTAATATTGTATATATGTGAGTTTTACCAGAATCAGGTATTTTGGTAAGGTTTACAAATACAAAAAATAGTTTTTACTCATAATGACAATATAACTGCCACATTTAACATGACAGGTATTTAAACAAAGCTACTAAACCAAACATGATAAATGGCTAATAATGCCTGGAGAAATGTATCTTTGTGAGTTTTACAGGAAAAAAAATAATTTCTAAGGTTTATAAAGACACAAGGTAGTTTTTTTTACTCAATATGATGGTTTAACCGTCATACTAAATATGAAAGTTATATAAACATAACTCCAAAAACAAACATGAATTTTGTCTAAAAATACCTGTAATATTGTATCTATGTGAGTTTTACCAGAATCAGGTATTTTGGTAAGGTTTACAAATACAAAAATTAGGTTTTACTCACTATGACAGTATACTGTCACATTCAATCTGACAGTTATGTAAACATAACTCCTAAAACACACATGCAAAATGGCTAATAATGCCTGGAGAAATGTATCTTTGTGAGTTTTACTAGGAAAAATAATTTGTAAGGTTTGTAAAGACACACGTTAGTTTTTTTTACTCAATATGACAGTATAACTGTCATACTACATGCAGAAAATATATAAACATGACTCAAAACCAAACTTGCAATCCGTCTAAAAATGTCTGTAGTATTAAATATATGTGAGTTTTACCAAAATGAGGTATTTTGGTAAGGTGGACAAATAAAAAAAATAGGTTTTACTGATAGTGACATTATAAGTGCCACACTCAATATGACAGTTATTTAAACATAAGTCATAAACGACACATGAAAATGGCTATTAAACCTGGAGAAATGTATCTTTGTTAGTTTTACTAGAGTAATGATCTTTTGTAAGGTTTACAAAGACACAAGTTTTTTTACTCAATATGACGGTATACTGTCAAACTAAATAAAAAAGTTATAGAAACATAACTCCAAAACCTAACTCAAAAACCAAACATGCAATCCATTTAAAAATGCCTGTAATATTGAATACATGTGAGTTTTATCAGAATCAGGTATTTTGGTAAGGTTTACAAAAACAAAAATTAGGTTTTACTCATAGTGACAGTATAACCGCCACACTCAATATGACAGTTAATTAAACATAACTCCTAAAACACAAATGCAAAATGACTATATATATATTTGAGGTATATTTGTGAATTTTACTGGAAAAAAATATTTTTAAGGTTTGTAAAGATACAAATTATTTTTTGTTTTTTACTCAATATGATGGTATAACTTTCATACTAAATATGAAAGTTATATAAACATGACTCCAAAACCAAACATGCTTTATGTCTAAAAATTCTTGTAATATTGTATCGATGTGGGTTTTACCAGAATCAGGTATTTTGGTAAAGTTTACAAATACAAAAAATAGGTTTTACTCACTATGACAGTATACTGTCACATTCGATCTGACAGTTATTTAAACATAACTCCTAAACCACACATTCAAAATGACTAATAATGCCTGGAGAAATGTATCTCTGTGAATTTTTCTGGAAAAAAATATTTTGTAAGGTTTGTTATAACACAAGTTTTTTTTACTCAATATGACAGCAGTATACTGTCATAGTGAGTAAAACCAATATTTTGTATTTGCGAACCTTACAAAAAAGACTGATTCTAGTAAAACTCGCATGGATACAATATTACAGTTTTTTTTAGATAATATGCATGTTTGGTTTTGGAGTTATGTTTATATAACTTTTACATTTAGAATGAAAGTTATAATGTCATATTGAGTAAAAAAAATAACTTGTCTTTACAAAATAACAATTTTTTCCAAGCATTATTAGCCATTTTGCATGTGTGGTTTAGGAGTTATATTTAAATAACTGTCATATTGAGTGTGGCAATTATACTGTCATTATGAGTAAAACCTTATTTTTGTATTTGTAAACCTTACCAAAATACCTGATTGTAGTAAAACTCACATAGATACAATATTACAGGCATTTTTTGGCATAATGCATGTTTGGTTTTGGAGTTATGTTTATATAACTTTCATATTTAGTATGACAGTTATACTGTCATATTAAGTAAAAAAAACTAACTTGTGTCTTTACAAACCTTACAAAATATTTTTATTTTTTTTCAGTAAAACCCACAAAGATACATTTCTCCAGGCATTATTAGTCATTTTCTATGTGTGGTTTAGGAGCTATGTTTAAATAACTGTCAGATTGAATGTGACAGCATACTGTCATAGTGAGTAAAACCAATATTTTGTATTTGTAAACCTTAAAAAAAAAATGATTCTAGTAAAACTCACATGGATACAATGTTACAGGCATTTTTAGACATAATGCATGTTTAGTTTTGGAGTTTTGTTTATATACATTTTACATTTAGTATGACAATTATACTGTCATATGGAGTAAAAAACAACTAACTTGTGTCTTTACAAACCTTACAAAAATGTTGTTTTTTTTCAGTAAAACTCACAAAGATGCATTTATCCAGTCATTATTAGCCATTTAGCATGTTGGGTTTACGAGTTATGTTTAAATAACTGTCATTTTGAACATTGCAGTTATACTGTCATTATGAGTAAAACCTAATTTTTGTATTTGTAAACCTTACCAAAATACCTGTTTCTGGTAAAACTCACATAGATTCAATACTACAGGCATTTTTAGACGGATTGCATGTTTGGTTTTGAAGTTATGTTTATATAACTTTCAAATTTAGTAAGACAGTTATACCATCATATTGAGTAAAAAAAACTATATTGTGTCCAAACAAACCTTACAAAATATTTTTTTTCCGGTAAAACTCACAAAAATACATTTCTCCAGGCATTATTAGCCATTTTGCATCTGTGGTTTAGAATGTATGTTTAAATAACAGTCATATTGAATGTGACAGTATACTGTCATAGTGAGTAAAACCAAAATGTTGTATTTGCAAACCTTACAAAAACAAATTATTCTACTAAAACTCACTTGGATACAATATTATAGGCATTTTAAGACATAATGCATGTTTGGTTTAGGAATTATGTTGAAAAACAATTTTGTTGCTTTTTTTGCATTATATCAGGATTTTAAAAACATCACTGTCATATTGAGAAAAAAACTACTTTTTTTAATTGCAAGCCTTAAAAAAGCATATGTTCGAGTAAATCTCACAAGGATACATTGTTTTAGGCATTATTAGCATTTTTGCATGTGTGGTTTAGGAGTTATGTTTAAATAACTGTCAGATTGAATGTGACAGTATACTGTCATAGTGAGTAAAATCAATATTTTGTATTTGCAAACCTTACAAAAACAACTTATTCTAGTAAAACTCACATGGATTCAATATTACAGGCATTTTTAGATATAAAGCATGTTTGGTTTTGGAGATATGTTTATATAAATTTTACATTTAGTATGAGAGTTACACTGTCATATGGAGTAATAAAAACTAACTTGTGTCTTTACAAACCTTACAAAAAAATTTTTTTCCCAGTAAAACTCACAAAAATGCATTTCGCCAGTCATAATTAGCCATTTAGCATGTTTGGTTTAGGAGTTATGTTTAAATAACTGTCATTTTGAATGTGGGAGTTATTCTGTCTATGAGTAAAACCTAATTTTTGTATTTGTAAACCTTACCAAAATACCTGATTCTGGTAAAACTCACAGAGACTCAATATTACAGGCATTTTTAGACGGATTGCATGTTTGGTTTTGGAGTTAAGTTTATATAACTTTCATATATAGTATGACATTTACATTGTCAAATTGAGTAAAAAAAACTAACTTGTGTTTTTACAAACCTAACAAAAAAAAATTTTTCCAGTAAAATTCACTGAGATACATTTTTCCAGGCATTATTAGTCATTTTGCATGTGTGGTTTAGGAGTTATGTCAGATTGAATGTAACAGTATACTGTCATAGTGAGTAAAACCAATATTTTGTATTTGCAAAACCTTACAAAAACAACTGATTCTACTAAAACTCACATGGATACAATATTACAGGCATTTTTAGACATAATGCATGTTTGGTTTTGGAGTTTTAATTATATAACTTTTACATTTAGTATGACAGTTATACTGTCATATTGAGTAAAAGAAACTAACTTGTGTCTATACAAACCTTACAAAATATTTCTTTCCAGTACTAGGTATTTTGGTAAGGTTTACAAATAAAAAAATTAAGTTTTACTCATAATGACAGTATAACTGCCACGTTCAAAATGACAAATATTTAAACATAACTCCTAAACCAAACTTGCTATATGGCTAATAATGCCTGGAGAAAGGAATCTTTGTGAGTTTTAATGGAAAAACAATATTTTGTAAGGTTTGTAAAGACACAAGTTAGTTTTGTTTTACTCAATATGACAGTATAACTGTCATACTTAATGTAAAAGTTGTATAATTATAACTAAAAAACCAAACATGCATTATATCTAAAATTGCCTGTAACGATGTATCCATGTGAGTTTTATTAGAATCAGTTGTTTTTGTAAGTTTTGCAAATACAAAATATTGGTTTTACTCACTATGACAGTATACTGTCACATTCAATCTGACAGTTATTTAAACAAAACTCCTATACCACACATTAAAAGTGACTAATAATAACTGGAGAAATGTATCTCTGTGATTTTTTCTGGAAACATTTTTTTTTTTTTAAGTTTGTAAAAACACGTTAGTTTTTTTTTTACTCAATATGACAGCAGTATACTGTCATAGTGAGTAAAACCAATATTTTGTATTTGCAAACCTTACAAAAACAACTGATTCTAGTAAAACTCACATGGATACAAAATTACAGGCATTTTTTGATATAATACATGTTTGGTTTTGAAGTTATGTTTATATAACTTTTACATTTAGTATGACAGTTATAATGTCATATTGAATAAAAAAAATAACTTGTGTCTTTACAAACCTTACAATTTTTTTTTTCCAGTAAAACTCACAAATATAAATTTTTCCAAGCATTATTAGCCATTTTGCATGTGTGGTTAGGGTTAGGGTTAGGGTTAGGGGTTAGGGTTAGGGTTAGGGTTAGGGTTAAAGTTGGTAAAACCCACACCGATACAATATTCCAGGAATTTTTAGACATAAAGCATGTTTTGGAGTTATGTTTATATGACTTTCATATTTAGTATGACAGTTATACCATTATTTTGAATTTAAAAAAAATAATTTTTATCTTTACAAATCTTACAAAATATTGTTTTCCAGTAAAATTCACAACTATACATTTCTCTAAGCATTATTAGTCATTTTGCATTTGTGTTTTAGGAGTTATGTTTAATTAACTGTCATATTGAGCGTGGCAGTTATATCTATGAGTAAAACCTAATTTTTGTATTCGTAAACCTTACCAAAATACCTGAATCTGATAAAACTCACATATATTCAATATTACAGGCATTTTTTGACGGATTGCATATTTGGTTTTGGAATTATGTTCATATAACTTTCATATATAGTATGAGAGCTAAACTGTTAAATTGTGTAAAAAAAACTAACTTGTGTCTTTACAAACCTTCCAAAATATTTTTCCAGTAAAACTCACAAATATACATTCCTCAAGGCCATTTTGTCAGTATACTGTCCATATGAGTAAAACTAATAGTTTGTATTTGTAAACCTTACAAAAACAACTGATTATAGTAAAACTCACATGGATACAAAATTATAAGCATTTTTAAACACAATGTATGTTTGGTGGCAGTCAATGTGGCAGTTATACTGTCATTATGGGTAAAACCTAATTTTTGTAATTGTAAACCTTACCAAAATACCAGATTCTGGTAAAACTCACATAGATTCAATATTACAGGCATTTTTAGACATAATGTATGTTTGGTTTTGGAGTTATATTTATATAACTTTCATATTTAGTATGACAGTTATACCATCATATTAAATAAAAAAAACTAACTTGTGTCTTTATAAACCTTACAAATTATTTGTTTCCAGTAAAACTCACACTGATACATTTCTCCAGGCATTATTAGCCATTTATCATGTTTGGTTTAGGAGTTATGTTTAAATAACTGTCATATCAAATGTTGCAGTTATACTGTCATTATGAGTAAAACCCAAGTTTTGTATTTGTAAACCTTACCAAAATACCTGATTCTGGTAAAACTCACATAGATTAAATATTACAGGCAGTTTAAGACATATTGCAAGTTTGGTTTAGGAGTTTGGTTTTGGAATTATGTTTATATAACTTTCATATTTAGTATGACGGTTATACCATGATATTGAGTAAAAAAAAACTAACTTTTGTCTTTACAAACCTTACAAAATATTTTTTTCTAGTAAAAATCACAAAGCTACATTTCTCCAGGCATTATTAGCCATGTATCATGTATGGTTTAGGAATTATGTTTAAATAACTGTCATGTTGAGTGTGGCAGTATACTGTCATAGTGAGTAAAACCTAATTTTTGTATTTGTAAACCTTACCAAAATACCTGATTCTGGTAAAACTCACATAGATACAATATTACAGGAATTTTTAGACATAAAACCTTTTTGGTTTTGGAGTTATGTTTATATAACTTTCATATTTAGTATGACAGTTATACCATCATATTGCGTAAAAAAAACAAATTTGTGTCTTTACAAACCTTACAAAATATTTTTTTCCATTAATATTCACAAAGATACATTTTTCCAGGCATTCATAGTCATTTTGCATTTGTTTTTTTAGGAGTTATGTTTAAAAAACTGTCAAATTGAGTGTGGCAGTTATACTGTCATTATGAGTAAAACCTAATTTTTGTATTTGTAAACCTTACCAAAATACCTGATTTTGGTAAAACTCACATAGATTCAATATTACAGGCATTTTTAGACGGATTGCAAGTTTGGTTTTGGAGTTATGTGTATATAACTTTCATATTTAGTATGACAGTTATACTGTCAAATTGAGTAAAAAATAACAAACTGTAATGTTACAAACCTTAGAAAATATTTTTTTCCAGTAAAATTCACAGAGATACATTTTTCTCGGCATTATTAGTCATTTTGCATGTGTGGTTTAGGAGTTATGTTTAAATAACAGTGAGATTGAATGTGACAGTATACTGTCATAGTGAGTAAAACCAAATTTTTGTATTTGTAAGCCTTAACAAAATACCTGATTCTAGTAAAACTCACATAGATTAAATATTACAGGCATTTTTAGACGGATTGCATGTTTGGTATTGGAGTTATGTTTATATAACTTTTACTTTTATTATGACAGTTATACAAACATATTGAATAAACATTTTTGTATTTTGTAATTTTTGTATTTATAAACCTTACCAAAATTCCTGATTCTGGTAAAACTCACATTGATACAATATTACAGGCATTTTAAGACATAAGGCATGTTTGGTTTTGGAGTTATGATTATAGACATTTTTCCAGGCATTATTAGCTATTTATCATGTTTGGTTTAGGAGTTATGTTTAAATAACTGTCATATCAAATAATTTCAGTTATGAGTAAAACCCAAGTTTTGTATTTGTAAACCTTATCAAAATACCTGGTTCTGGTAAAACTCATATAGATTCAATATTACAGGCAGTTTAAGACGGATTGCAAGTTTGGTTTAGGAGTTTGGTTTTGGAATGATGTTTATATTACTTTTATATTTACTTTGACAGTTATACCATCATATTGAGTAAAAAAAAATAAAAAATAAAAATTTCTAGTAAAAATCACAAAGCTACATTTCTCCAGGCATTATTAGCCATGTATCATGTATGGTTTAGGAATTATGTTTAAATAACTGTCATGTTGAGTGTGGCAGTATACTGTCATAGTGAGTAAAACCTAATTTTTGTATTTGTAAACCTTACCAAAATACCTGATTCTGGTAAAACTCACATAGATACAATATTACAGGAATTTTTAGACATAAAACCTTTTTGGTTTTGGAGTTATGTTTATATAACTTTCATATTTAGTATGACAGTTATACCATCATATTGCGTAAAAAAAACAAATTTGTGTCTTTACAAACCTTACAAAATATTTTTTTCCATTAATATTCACAAAGATACATTTTTCCAGGCATTCATAGTCATTTTGCATTTGTTTTTTTAGGAGTTATGTTTAAAAAACTGTCAAATTGAGTGTGGCAGTTATACTGTCATTATGAGTAAAACCTAATTTTTGTATTTGTAAACCTTACCAAAATACCTGATTTTGGTAAAACTCACATAGATTCAATATTACAGGCATTTTTAGACGGATTGCAAGTTTGGTTTTGGAGTTATGTGTATATAACTTTCATATTTAGTATGACAGTTATACTGTCAAATTGAGTAAAAAATAACAAACTTGTAATGTTACAAACCTTAGAAAATATTTTTTTCCAGTAAAATTCACAGAGATACATTTTTCTCGGCATTATTAGTCATTTTGCATGTGTGGTTTAGGAGTTATGTTTAAATAACAGTGAGATTGAATGTGACAGTATACTGTCATAGTGAGTAAAACCAAATTTTTGTATTTGTAAGCCTTAACAAAATACCTGATTCTAGTAAAACTCACATAGATTAAATATTACAGGCATTTTTAGACGGATTGCATGTTTGGTATTGGAGTTATGTTTATATAACTTTTACTTTTATTATGACAGTTATACAAACATATTGAATAAACATTTTTGTATTTTGTAATTTTTGTATTTATAAACCTTACCAAAATTCCTGATTCTGGTAAAACTCACATTGATACAATATTACAGGCATTTTAAGACATAAGGCATGTTTGGTTTTGGAGTTATGATTATAGACATTTTTCCAGGCATTATTAGCTATTTATCATGTTTGGTTTAGGAGTTATGTTTAAATAACTGTCATATCAAATAATTTCAGTTATGAGTAAAACCCAAGTTTTGTATTTGTAAACCTTATCAAAATACCTGATTCTGGTAAAACTCATATAGATTCAATATTACAGGCAGTTTAAGACGGATTGCAAGTTTGGTTTAGGAGTTTGGTTTTGGAATGATGTTTATATTACTTTTATATTTACTTTGACAGTTATACCATCATATTGAGTAAAAAAAAAAAAAAAAAAAAAAAATTTCTAGTAAAACTCACAAAGATACATTTCTCCAGGCATTATTAGCTATTTAGCATGTTTGGTTAAGGAGTTATGTTTAAATAACTGTTATTTTGAATATGGCAGTTATACTGTCATTATGAGTAAAACCCAATTTTTGTATTTGTAAACCTTACCAAAATATCTGATTCTGGTAAAACTCACATAGATTCAATATTACAGGCATTTTTAGACGTATTGCAAGTTTGGTTTCTGAGTTATGTTCATTTAACTTTCATATTTAGTATGACAGTTCTACTGTCATATTAAGTAAAAAAAAACTAACTTGTGTCTTTACAAACCTTATACATTTTTTTTTTCCAGGAAAACTCACAAAGATACATTTCTCCAGACATTATTAGCCATTTTGTATTTGTGGTTTAGGAGTTACAATATGTTTAAATAACTGTCAGATTGAATGTGACAGTATACTGTCATAGTGAGTAAAACCTAATTTTTGTATTTGTAAACCTTACCAAAAATGGTAAAAATCACATGGATACAATATTCCAGGCATTTTTAGACATAATGCATGTTTGGTTTTGGAGTTATGTTTATATACATTTTTCCAGGCTTTATTAGCTATTATCATGTTTGGTTTAGGAGTTATGTTTAAATAACTGTCAGATTGCATGTGACAGTATACTGTCATTATGAGTAAAACCTATTTTTTGTATTTGTAAACCAACCAAAATACCTTATTCTGGTAAAACCCACATCGATACAATATTACAGGAATTTTTTAGACATAAAACATGTTTGGTTTTGGAGTTATGTTTATATAACTTTCATATTTAGTATGACAGTTATACCAACATATTGAGTAAAAAAAAACTAATTTGTATCTTTACAAACAAAATATTGTTTTCCAGTAAAATTCACAAATATACATTTCTCTAGGCATTAGTAGTCATTTTGCATTTGTGTTTTAGGAGTTATGTTTAATTAACTGTCATATTGAGTGTGGCAGTTATACTATATCACTATGAGTAAAACCTAATTTTTGTATTCGTAAACCTTACCAAAATACCTGATTCTGATAAAACTCACACATATTCAATATTACAGGCATTTTTAGACAGATTGCATATTTGGTTTTGGAATTATGTTTATATAACTTTCATATATAGTATGACAGCTATATTGTTAAATTGTGTAAAAATACACAATTATTTACACAATTTAAATACCTGCCACTAGGGTGTAGCAGGTATTTTTTCAGTAAAACTCACAAAGATACATTCCTCAAGGCATTATTAGCCATTTTGTCGGATTAATTGTGACAGTATACTGTCATTATGAGTAAAACTAATATTTTGCATTTGTAAACCTTACACAAACAACTGATTCTAGTAAAACTCACATGGATACAAAATTATAAGCATTTTTAGACATAATGCATGTTTGGTGGCAGTCAATGTGGCAGTTATACTGTCATTATGAGTAAAACCTAATTTTTGTATTTTTCAACCTTACCAAAATACCTGATTCTGGTAAAACTCACATAGATACAATATTACAGGCATTTTTAGACATAATGCATGTTTGGTTTTGGAGTTATGTTTATATAACTTTCATATTTAGTATGACAGTTATACCATCATATTAAATAAAAAAAACTAACTTGTGTCTTTATAAACCTTACAAATTATTTGTTTCCAGTAAAATTCACAATGATACATTTCTCCAGGCATTATTAGCCATTTATCATGTTTGGATTAGGAGTTATGTTTAAATAACTGTCATATCAAATGTTGCAGTTATACTGTCATTATGAGTAAAACCCAGGTTTTGTATTTGTAAACCTTACCAAAATACCCTATTCTGGTAAAACTCACATAGATTCAATATTACAGGCAGTTTAAGACAGATTGCAAGTTTGGTTTAGGAGTTTGTTTTTGGAATTATGTTTATATAACTTTCATATTTAGTATAACAGTTATACCATCATATTGAATAAAAAAAAACTAACTTGTGTCTTTACAAACCTTACAAAATATTTTTTTCAAGTAAAAATCACAAAGATACATTTCTCCAGGCATTATTAACCATTTTGCATGTGTGGTATAGGAGTTATGTTTACATAACTGTCATATTAAATGTGGCAGTTTTACTGTCATTATGAGTAAAACCATATTTGTGTATATGTAAACCTTACCAAAATACCTGATTCTGGTAAAACTCACATAGATACAATACTAAAGGCATTTTTAGACATAATGCATGTTTGGTTTTGGACTTATGTTTGTATACATTTTTCCAGGCATTATTAGCCATTTATCATGTTTGGTTTGGCTCTCTGAGCTGCCACCTTAATGTGGTAGAGGAGTTTGCGTGTCCCAATGATCCTAGGAGCTATGTTGTCCGGGGGCTTTATGCCCCCTGGTAGGGTCTCCCAAGACAAACTGGTCCTAGGTGAGGGATCAGACAAAGAGCAGCTCGAAGACCTCCATGAAATATAAAAACCAAGGACCCAGATTTCCCTCGCCCGGACGCGGGTCATCGGGGCCCCCCTCTGGAGCACGATGGCGAGCGCCTGGTGGCCGGGCCTGTCCCCGAAGAGCACAGCCCGAAGAGGCAACATGGGTCCCCCCTCCAATGGGCTCACCACCCATAGCAGGGGTCATAGAGGTCGGGTGCGATGTGAGCTGGGCGGCAGCCGAAGGCAGGGCACTTGGCGGTCCGATCCTCGGCTACAGAAGCTAGCTCTTGGGACGTGGAACGTCACCTCGCTGGGGGGGAAGGAGCCTGAGCTAGTGCGCGAGGTGGAGAAGTTCCGGCTAGATATAGTCGGACTCACTTCGACGCACAGCAAGGGCTCTGGAACCAGTTCTCTCGAGAGGGGCTGGACTCTCTTCCACTCTGGCGTTGCCGGCAGTGAGAGGCGACGGGCTGGGGTGGCAATTCTTGTTTCCCCCCGGCTCAGAGCCTGTACGTTGGAGTTCAACCCGGTGGACGAGAGGGTAGCTTCCCTCCGCCTTCGGGTGGGGGAACGGGTCCTGACTGTGGTTTGCGCTTACGCGCCAAACCGCAGATCAGAGTACCCACCCTTTTTGGATTCACTTGAGTGAGTACTTGAGAGTGCTCCCCCGGGTGATTCCCTCGTTCTACTGGGGGACTTCAATGCTCATGTTGGCAACGACAGTGAAACCTGGAGAGGCGTGATTGGGAAGAATGGCTGCCCGGATCTGAACCCGAGCGGTGTTTTGTTATTGGACTTTTGTGCCCGTCACAGATTGTCCAAAACGAACACCATGTTCAAACATAAGGGTGTCCATATGTGCACTTGGCACCAGGACACCCTAGGCCGCAGTTCCATGATCGACTTTGTAGTTGTGTCATCGGATTTGCGGCCTCATGTTTTGGACACTCGGGTGAAGAGAGGGGCGGAGCTTTCTACCGATCACCACCTGGTGTTGAGTTGGCTGCGATGGTTGGGGAGGATGCCGGACAGACCTGGCAGGCCCAAACGCATTGTGAGGGTTTGCTGGGAACGTCTGGCAGAGTCTCCTGTCAGAGAGAGTTTCAATTCCCACCTCCGGAAGAACTTTGAACATGTCACGAGGGAGGTGCTGGACATTGAGTCTGAATGGACCATGTTCCGCGCCTCTATTGTCGAGGCGGCTGATTGGAGCTGTGGCCGCAAGGTAGTTGGTGCTTGTCGTGGCGGTAATCCTAGAACCCGTTGGTGGACACCGGCGGTGAGGGATGCCGTCAAGCTGAAGAAGGAGTCCTATCGGGTTCTTTTGGCTCATAGGACTCCTGAGGCAGCGGACAGGTACCGACAGGCCAAGCGGTGTGCGGCTTCAGCGGTCACAGAGGCAAAAACTCGGACATGGGAGGAGTTCGGGGAAACCATGGAAAACGACTTCCGGACGGCTTCGAAGCAATTCTGGACCACCATACGCCGCCTCAGGAAGGGGAAGCAGTGCACTATCAACACCGTGTATGGTGAGGATGGTGTTCTGCTGACCTCGACTGCAGATGTTGTGGATCGGTGGAGGGAATACTTCGAAGACCTCCTCAATCCCACCAACACGTCTTCCTATGAGGAAGCAGTGCCTGGGGAGTCTGTGGTGGGCTCTCCTATTTCTGGGGCTGAGGTTGCTGAGGTAGTTGAAAAGCTCCTCGGTGGCAAGGCCCCAGGGGTAGATGAGATCCGCCCGGAGTTCCTTAAGGCTCTGGATGCTGTGGGGCTGTCTTGGTTGACAAGACTCTGCAGCATCGCGTGGACATCGGGGGCGGTACCTCTGGATTGGCAGACCGGGGTGGTGGTTCCTCTCTTTAAGAAGGGGAACCGGAGGGTGTGTTCTAACTATCGTGGGATCACACTCCTCAGCCTTCCCGGTAAGGTCTATTCAAGTGTACTGGAGAGGAGGCTACGCCGGATAGTCGAACCTCGGATTCAGGAGGAACAGTGTGGTTTTCGTCCTGGTCGTGGAACTGTGGACCAGCTCTATACTCTCGGCAGGGTCCTTGAGGGTGCATGGGAGTTTGCCCAACCAGTCTACATGTGTTTTGTGGACTTGGAGAAGGCATTCGACCGTGTCCCTCAGGAAGTCCTGTGGGGAGTGCTCAGAGAGTATGGGGTATCGGACTGTCTGATTGTGGCAGTCCGCTCCCTGTATGCTCAGTGCCAGAGCTTGGTCCGCATTGCCGGCAGTAAGTCGGACACGTTTCCAGTGAGGGTTGGACTCCGCCAAGGCTGCTCTTTGTCACCGATTCTGTTCATAACTTTTATGGACAGAATTTGTAGGCGCAGTCAAGGCGTTGAGGGGATCTGGTTTGGTGGCTGCAGGATTAGGTCTCTGCTTTTTGCAGATGATGTGGTCCTGATGGCTTCATCTGGCCAGGATCTTCAGCTCTCACTGGATCGGTTCGCAGCCGAGTGTGAAGCGACTGGGATGAGAATCAGCACCTCCAAGTCCGAGTCCATGGTTCTCGCCCGGAAAAGGGTGGAGTGCCATCTCCGGGTTGGGGAGGAGATCTTGCCCCAAGTTGAGGAGTTCAAGTACCTCGGAGTCTTGTTCACGAGTGAGGGAAGCGTGGATCGTGAGATCGACAGGCGGATCGGTGCGGCGTCTTCAGTAATGCGGACGCTGTATCGATCCGTTGTGGTGAAGAAGGAGCTGAGCCGGAAGGCAAAGCTCTCAATTTACCGGTCGATCTACGTTCCCATCCTCACCTATGGTCATGAGCTTTGGGTTATGACCGAAAGGACAAGATCACGGGTACAAGCGGCCGAAATGAGTTTCATCCGCCGGGTGGCGGGGCTCTCCCTTAGAGATAGTGTGAGAAGCTCTGTCATCCGGGAGGAGCTCAAAGTAAAGCCGCTGCTCCTCCACATCGAGAGGAGCCAGATGAGGTGGTTCGGGCATCTGGTCAGGATGCCACCCGAACGCCTCCCTAGGGAGGTGTTTAGGGCACGTCCGACCGGTAGGAGGCCGCGGGGAAGACCCAGGACACGTTGGGAAGACTATGTCTCCCGGCTGGGCTGGGAACGCCTCGGGGTCCCACAGGAAGAGCTGGACGAAGTGGCTGGGGAGAGGGAAATCTGGGCTTCCCTGCTTAGGCTGCTGCCCCCGCGACCCGACCTCGGATAAGCGGAAGAAGATGGATGGATGGATGGATGGTTAAAGAGTTATGTTTAAATAACTGTCATATCAAATAATGCAGTTATACTGTCATTATGAGTAAAACCCAAGTTCTGTATTTGTAAACCTTATCAAAATACCTGATTCTGGTAAAACTCATATAGATTCAATATTACAGGTAGTTTAAGACGGATTGCAAGTTTGGTTTAGGAGTTTGGTTTTCGAATTATGTTTATATTACTTTTATATTTAGTTTGACAGTTATACCATCACATTGAGTAAAAAAAAAAAAACGTTTTTCTTTACAAACCTTACAAAATATTTTTTTCTAGTAAAACTCACAAAGATACATTTCTCCAGGCATTATTAGCCATTTTGTAATTGTGGTTTATGAGTTACAGTATGTTTAAATAACTGTCAGATTGAATGTGACAGTATACTGTCATAGTGAGTAAAACCAAATTTTTGTATTTGTAAACCTTACCAAAAATACCTGATTCTGGTAAAAAATCACAAAGATACAATATTGCAGGCATTTTTAGACATAATGCATGTTTGGTTTTGGAGTTATGTTTATACAACTTTTATATTTAGTATGACAGTTATACCATCATATTGAGTAAAAAAAAAAAAAACTTGTGTCTTTATAAACCTTACAAAAAAAAAATGTTCCCAGTAAAACTCACAAAGATAAATTTCTCAAGGCATAATTAGCCATTTATTACTGTCATAATGAGTAAAAAACTACTTTTTGTGTTTGCAAGCCTTAAAATAGCAAATGTTTCGAGTAAAACTCACAAGGATACATTGTTTTAGGCTTTATTAGCCTATTTTGTATGTGTGGTTAGGAAATTATGTTTAAATAACTGTCAAATTGAATGTAGCAGTTATCTGTCATTATGAGTAAACCCCTAATTTATGTAATTGTACACCTAACCAAATTAACTGATTCTTGTAAAACTCACATAGATACATTAATTTAGGCATTTTTAGACATAATGCATGTTCAGTTTTGGAGTTATGTTTATATAACTTTCATATTTGGTATGACAGTTATAATGTCATTGAATTAAAAAAACTAATTTCCCTTTTTGCAAAACTTACAAAAGATAATTTTCTAGTAAAACTTACAAAGATACATGTCTTCAGGCATTATTAGACATGTTGCATGTTTGGTGTAGGAATTATGTTGAAAAACATTTTTATTGCTTATTTCGCATTATCTCAGGATTTTAAGAACATTACTGTCATAATGAATAAAAAAAGTACTTTTTGTAATTGCAAGCCTTAAAATAGCAAATGTTTCGAGTAAAACTCACAAGGATGCATTGTTTTAGGCTTTTTTAACCTATTTGCATGTGTGATTTGGAAGTTAAGCTTAAATAACAGTCAAATTGAATGTAACAGGTATACTGTCATAAAAAAACAAACAATTTTTGTATTTGCAAACCTTACAAAATTACCTGATTCTGGTAAAACTCACATAGATACAACATTACAGGCATTTTTAGACATAATGCATGTTCAGTTTTGGAGTTATGTTTATATAACTTTCATATTTGGTATGACAGCTATACTGTCATATTGTATGAAATAAACTAACTTGAGTCTTTGTAAAACTTACAAAAGATAATTTTTCTAGTATAACTGACAAATATACTTGTATCCAGACATTATAAGACATGTTTGGTGTAGGAATTATGATGAAAAACTTTTTTATTGCTTATTTCGCATTATCTCAGGATTTTGAGAACATTACTGTCATGAGTAAAAAACTACTTTTTGTGTTTGCAAGCCTTAAAATAGCATATGTTTCGAGTAAAACTCACATGGATGCATTGTTTTAGGCTTTATTAGCCTATTTTGCATGTGTGGTTAGGAAGTTATGTTTAAATAACTGTCAAATTGAATGTAGCAGTTATCTGTCATTATGAGTAAACCCCTAATTTATGTAATTGTACACCTTACCATATTGACTGATTCTTGTAAAATTCACATAGATACAATATTTTAGGCATTTTTAGACATAATGCATGTTTAGTTTTGGAGTTATGTTTATATAACTTTCATATTTGGTATGACAGTTATACTTTCATATTGAATTAAAAAAAACTAACTTGCCTCTTTGCAAAACCTACAAAAGATAATTTTGTAGTAAAACTAACAAAGATACATTTCTTCAGGCATTATTAGACATGTTGCATGTTTGGTGTAGGAATTATGTTGAAAAACATTTTTATTGCTTATTTCGCATTATCTCAGGATTTTAAGAACATTACTGTCATAAAGAGTAAAAAATACTTTTTGTGTTTGCAAGCCTTTAAATAGCAAATGTTTCCAGTAAAACTCACAAGGATACATTGTTTAGGCTTTATTAACCTATTTGCATGTGTGATTAGGAAGTTATGTTTAAATAACAGTTTAATTGAATGTAGCAGTTATACTGTCATTATGAAAAAAAAACAAATTTTGTATTTGGAAACCCTACCAAATTACCTGATTCTGGTGAAACTCACATAGATACAATATTACAGGCAATTTTAGACACAATGCATGTTCAGTTTTGGAGTTATGTTTATATAACTTTCATATTTGGTATGTCAGTTATACTGTCATATTGTATTAAAAAAACTAACTTGAGTCTTTGTAAAACTTACAAAAGATATTTTTTCTAGTATAACTAACAAAGATACATGTATCCAGGCATTATTAGACATGTTGCATGTTTGGTGTAGGAATTATGATGAAAAACATTTTTATTGCTTATTTCGCATTATCTCAGGATTTTAAGAACATTACTGTCATAATGAGTAAAAAACTTCTTTTTGTGTTTGCAAGCCTTCAAATAGCATATGTTTAGAGTAAAACTCACAAGGATGCATCGTTTTAGGCTTTATTAGCCTATTTGCATGTGTGGTTAGGAAGTTATGTTAAAATAACTGTCAAATTGAATATAGCAGTTATAATGTCATAATGAGAAAAACCCAAATTTTGTATTTGTAAACCTTACCAAATTACCTGATTCTGGTAAAACTCACATAGATACAATATTATAGGCATTTTTAGACATAACACTTGTTCAAATTTGGAGTTATGTTTATATATATTTCATATTTGGTATGACAGTTATAATGTTATATTGAATTAAAAAAACTAACTTGCCTCTTTGCAAAACTTACAAAAGATATGTTTTCTAGTAAAACTAACAAAGATACATATGTTCACGCATTATTAGACATGTTGCAGGTTTGGTGTAGGAATTATTTTGAAAAAACATTTTTATTGCTTATTTCGCATTATCTCAGGATTTTAAGAACATTACTGTCATAATGAGTAAAAAACTACTTTTTGTGTTTGCAAGCCTTAAAATAGTATATGTTTCGGTAAAACTCACATGGATGCATTGTTTTAGGCTTTATTAGCCTATTTTGCATGTGTGGTTAGAAGTTATGTTTAAATAACTGTCAAATTGAATGTAGCAGTTATCTGTCATTATGAGTAAACCCCTAATTTTTGTAATTGTACACCTTACCAAATTACCTGATTCTTGTAAAACTCAAATAGATTCAATATTTTAGGCATTTTTAGACAAAATGCATGTTTAGTTTTGGAGTTATGTTTATATAACTTTCATATTTGGTATGACAGTTATACTTTCATATTGAATTAAAAAAACTTAACTTGCCTCTTTGCAAAACTTACAAAAGATAATTTTTCTAGTAAAACTAACAAAGATACATATCTTCACGCATTATTAGACAGCTTGCATGTTTGGTGTAGGAATCATGTTGAAAAACATTTTTATTGCTTATTTCGCATTATCTCATTATTTTAAGAACATTACTGTCATAATGAGTAAAAAACTACTTTTTGTGTTTGCAAGCCTTAAAATAGCATATGTTTCGAGAAAAACTCACATGGATGCATTGTTTTAGGCTTAATTAACCTATTTTGCATGTGTGGTTAGGGAGTTATGTTTAAATAACAGTCAAATTGAATGTAGCAGTTAAACAGTCATTATGAAAAAAAAACAATTTTTGTATTTGTAAACCTTACCAAATTACCAGATTCTTGTGAAACTCACATAGATACAATATTTTAGGCATTTTTAGACATTAATGCATGTTCAATTTTGGAGTTATGTTTATATATATTTCATATTTGGTTTGACAGTTATACTGTCATATTGAAGTAAAAAAACTAACTTGCCTTTTTGCAAAACTTACAAAAGATAATTTTTCTAGTAAAACTAACAAAGATTCATGTCTTCAGGCATTATTAGACATGTTGCATGTTTGGTGTAGGAATTAAGTTGAAAAACATTTTTATTGCTTATTTCGCATTATCTCAGGATTTTAAGAACATTACTGTCATAATGAGTAAAAAACTACTTTTTGTGTTTGCAATCCTTAAAATAGCAAATGTTTCGAGTAAAACTTACAAGGATGCATTGTTTTAGGCTTTATTAGCCTATTTTGCATGTGTGGTTAGAAGTTATGTTTAAATAACTGTCAAATTGAATGTAGCAGATATCTGTCATTATGAGTAAACCCTTAATTTATATAATTGTACACCTTACCAAATTAACTGATTCTGGTGAAACTCACATAGATACAATATTACAGGCAATTTTAGACACAATGCATGTTCAGTTTTGGAGTTATGGTTATATAACTTTCATATTTGGTATGACAGTTATACTGTCATATTGAATTAAAAAAACTTATTTGCCTCTTTGCAAAACTTACAAAAGATAATTTTTCTAGTAAAACTAAAAAAGATACATGTCTTCAGGCATTATTAGACATGTTGCATGTTTGGTGTAGGAATATTGTTGAAAAACATTTTTATTGCTTATTTCGCACTATCTCAGGATTTTAAGAACATTACTGTCATAATGAGTAAAAAACTACTTTTTGTGTTTGCAAACCTTAAAATAGCATATGTTTCGAGTAACACTCACAAGCATGCATTGTTTTAGGCTTTAATAACCTATTTTGCATGTGTGGTTAGGGAGTTATGTTTAAATAACAGTCAAATTGAATGTAGCAGTTAACTGTCATTATGAGTAAACCCCTAATTTATGTAATTGTACACCTTACCAAATTAACTGATTCTTGTAAAACTCACATAGATACAATATTTAGGCATTTTTAGACATAATACATGTTCCGTTTTGGAGTTATGTTTATATAACTTTCATATTTGGTATGACAGTTATACTGTCATATTGTATTAAAAAAAACTAGCTTGAGTCTTTGTAAAACTTACAAAAGATACATTTTCTAGTAAAACTAACAAAGATACATGTCTTCAAGCATTATTAGACATGTTTGGTGTAGGAATTATGTTGAAAAACATTTTTATTGCTTTTTTTGCATTATCTCAGGATTTTAAGAACATTACTGGCATATTGAGTAAGAAACTACTATGGAAGTATACTGTCACATTCAATCTGACTGTTTTTTAAACATAACTCCTAAATCATGCAAGTAAAATGTCAAATAATGCCTGGAGAAATGTATCTTTGTAAGTTTTACAGGAAAAAAATAGTTTGTAAGGTTTGTAAAGACACAAGTTAGCTTTTTTTTTACTCAATATGACAGTATAACTGTCATACTAAATATGAAAGTTGAATAAACATAACACCAAAACCAAACTTGCAATACGTCTAAAAATGCCTGTAATATTGAATATATGTGAGTTTTACCAGAATCAGTTATTTTGGTAAAGTTTACAAATACAAAAATTGGGTTTTACTCTTAATGACAGTATAACTGCCATATTCAAAATAACAGTTATTTAAACATAGCTCCTAAACCAAATATGCTAAATGGCTAATAATGCCTGGAGAAATGAATCTTTGTGAGTTTTACTAGAAAAAAAATTTTTTGTAAGGTTTGTAAAGACAAAAGTTAGTTGTTTATTTACTCAATATGATGGTATAACTGTCATACTATATATGAAAGTTAGATAAACATAATTCCAAATCCAAACTCCTAAACCAAACTTGCAGTCTGTCTTAAACTGCCTGTAATATTTAATCTATGTGAGTTTTGACAGAATCAGGTATTTTGGTAAGGTTTACAAATACAAAACTTGGGTTTTACTCATAATGACAGTATAACTGCAACTTTTGATATGACAGTTATTTAAAAATGACTCCTAAACCAAACATGATAAATGACTAATAATGCCTGGAGAAATGTAAGTTTGTGAGTTTTACTGGGAAAAAAATAATGTGTAAGGTTTATAAAGACACAAGTTATTTGTTTTATTTAATATGATGATATAACTGTCATACTAAATATGAAAGTTATATAAACATAACTCCAAAACCTAAATGCATTTTGTCTAAAAATGCCTGTAATACTGTATCTTTTTGAGTTTTACCAGAATCAGGTATTTTGGTAAGGTTGACAAATACAAACATTAGGTTTTACTCATAATGACAGTATACTGCCACATTCAATATGACGACTATTTAAACATTACTCCAAAACCAAACATGCATTATGTCTAAAAAATTCCTATAATTTTGTATCTACGTGAGTTTTACTAGAATCAGTTGTTTTTGTAAGGTTTACAAATACAAAATATTAGTTTTTCTCATAATGAGAGTATACTGTCACAATCAATCTGACAAAATGGCTAATAATGCCTAGAGGAATGTATCTTTGTGAATTTTACTGGAACAAATATTTTGTAAGGTTTGTAAAGACACACGTTAGTTTTTTTTACTTAATTTTACAGTATAGCTGTCATACTATATATGAAAGTTTTATAAACATAACTCCAAAACCAAACATGCAATCCGTCTAAAAATGTCTGTAATATTTATTATATGTAAGTTTTATCAGAATCAGGTATTTTGGTAAGGTCTACAAATCAAAAAATTTAGTTTTACTCATAGTGACAGTATAACTGCCACACTCAGTATGACAGTTATTTAACCATAACTCCTAAAACACAAATGCAAAATGACTAATAATGCCTAGAGAAATGTATATTTGTGAATTTTACTGGAAAAAAATATTTTGTAAGGTTTGTAAAGATACAAATTAGTGTTTTATTACTCAATATGATGGTATAACTGTCATACTAAATATGAAAGTTATATAAACATAACTCCAAAACCAAACATACATGTCTAAAAATTCCTGTAATATTGTATCGATGTGGGTTTTACCAGATACAGGTTTTTTGGTAAGGTTTACAAATACAAAAAATAGGTTTTACTCATAATGACAGTATAACTGCCACATTCAATATGACAGTTATTTAAACATAACTCCTAAACCAAACATGTTAAATGGCTAATAATGCCTGGGGAAATGTATCTTTGTGAGTTTAACTGGAAAAAAAAATATTTTGTAAGGTTTGTAAAGACAAAAGTTAGTTTTTTTTACTCATAATGACAGTATAACTGCCACATTCAAAATGACAGTTATATAAACATAACGCCAAAACCAAACATGCATTATGTCTAAAAATGCCTGTAATATTAAATCTATGTGAGTTTGACCAGAATCAGGTATTTTGGTAAGGTTTACAAATAAAAAAGTAGGTTTTACTCATAATGACAGTATAACTGCCACGTTCAAAATTACAGTTATTTAAACATAACTCCTAATTTAAACATGCTGAATGGCTAATACTGCCTGGAGAAAGGTATCTTTGTGAGTTTAACTGGAAAATAAAAATATTTTGTAAGGTTTGTAAAGACACAAGTTAAGCTTTTTTATTCAATATGTTTGTATAACTGTCATAATAAATGTAAAAGATACATAAACATAACTCCAAAACCAAACATGCATTATGTCTAAAAATGCCTGTAATTTTGTATACATGTGAGTTTTACTAGAATCAGTTGTTTTTGTAAGGTTTACAAATACAACATATTAGTTTTACTCATTATGACAGTATACTGTCACATTTAATCTGACAAAATGGCTAATAATGCCTTGAGGAATGTATCTTTGTGATTTTTACTCGAAAAAATATTTTGTAATGTTTGTAAAGACACGAGTTAGTTTTTTTTTTTTTTTTACACAATTTTACAGTATAGCTGTCATACGATATATGAAAGTTATATAAACACAACTCCAAAACCAAATATGCAATATGCGAATTTTATCAGAATCAGGTATTTTGGTAAGGTTTACAAAAACAAAAATTAGGTTTTACTCATAGTGACAGTATAACTGCCACACTCAATATGACAGTTATTTAAACATAACTCCTAAAACACAAATGCAAAATGACTAATAATGCCTAGGAAAGGTATATTTGTGAATTTTACTGGAAAACAATATTTTGTAAGGTTTGTAAAGATACAAATTAGTTTGTTTTTTTACTCAATATGATGGTATAACTTTCATACTAAATATGAAAGTTATATAAACATAACTCCAAAACCAAACATGCTTTATGTCTAAAAATTCCTGTAATATTGTATAGATGTGGTGCAAAAAATAGGTTTTACTCATAATGACAGTATAACTGCCACACTCAATATGACAGTTATTTAAACATAACTCCTAAACCAACCATGATAAATGGCTAATTATACCTGGAGAAATGTATCTTTGTGAGTTTTCTGGAGAAAAAAAAGAAGTAAGGTTTATAAAGACAAAAAGATATTTTTTTTTACTCAATATAATTGTATAACTGTCATACTAAATATGAAAGTTGTTTAAACATAACTCCAAAACCAAACATGCATTATGTCTAAAAATGCCTGCAATATTGTATCTATGTGATTTTTACCAGAATCAGGTATTTTTGGTAAGGTTTACAAATACAAAAATTAGGTTTTACTCATAATGACAGTATACTACTACATTCAATCTGACAGTTATTTAAACATAACTCCTAAACCACACATACAAAATGGCTAATAATGCCTGGAGAAATGTATCTTTGTGAGTTTTCCTGGAAAAAGTTTTTTTTTATAAGGTTTGTAAAGACACAAGTTAGTTTTTTTTACTTAATTTGACAGTATAACTGTCTTACTAAATATTAAAGTTAAATAAACATAACTCCAAAACCAAACTTGCAATACGTCTAAAAATGCCTGTAATATTGAATCTATGTGAGTTTTACCAGAATCAGGTATTGAGGTAAGGTTTACAAATACAAAAATTGGGTTTTACTCATAATGACAGTATAACTGCCGTATTCAAAATAACAGTTATTTAAACACAACTCCTAAACCAAACATGCTAAATGGCTAATAATGCCTGGAGAAATGTATCTTTGTGAATTTTACTAGAAAAAACTATTTTGTAAGGTTTGTAAAGACAAAAGTTATTTTTTTTTACTGAATATGATGGTATAACTGTCAAACTAAATATAAAATTAATATAAACATAATTCCAAAAACAAACTCCTAAACCAAACTTGCAATCCGTCTTAAACTGTCTTTAATATTGAATCTATATGAGTTTTACCTGAATCAGGTATTTTGGTAAAGACACGAGTTAGTTGTTTTTTTTACACAATTTAACAGTATAGCTGTCATACTATATATGAAAGTTATATAAACACAACTCCAAAACCAAATATGCAATCCGTCTAAAAATGCCTGTAATATTGAATATATGTGAGTTTTATCAGAATCAGGTATTTTGGTAAGGTTTACAAAAACAAAAATTAGGTTTTACTCATATTGACAGTATAACTGCCACACTCAATATGACAGTAAATTAAACATAACTCCTAAAACACAAATGCAAAATGACTAATAATGCCTAGAGAAAGGTATATTTGTGAATTTTACTGGAAAACAATATTTTGTAAGGTTTGTAAATATACAAATTATTTTTTGTTTTTTACTCAATATGATGGTATAACTTTCATACTAAATATGAAAGTTATATAAACATAACTCCAAAACCAAACATGCTTTATGTCTAAAAATTCCTGTAATATTGTATCAATGTGGGTTTAACCAGAATCAGGTATTTTGGTAAGGTTTACAAATACAAAAAATAGGTTTTACTCATAATGACAGTATAACTGCCACACTCAATATGACAGTTGTTTAAACATAACTCCTAAACCAAACATGATAAATGGCTAATTATGCCTGGAGAAATGTATCTTTGTGAGTTTTACTGGGAATTTTTTTTTGTAAGGTTTATAAAGACACAAGTTTTTTTTTTTTTTTACTCAATATGATGGTATAACTGTCATACTAAATATAAAAGTTGTATAAACATAATAATATGCATTATGTCTAAAAATGCCTGCAATATTGTATCTATGTGATTTTTACCAGAATCAGGTATTTTTGGTAAGGTTTACAAATACAAAAATTAGGTTTTACTCACTATGACAGTATACTGTCACATTCAATCTGACAGTTATTTAAACATACTGTAACTCCTAAACCACAATTACAAAATGGCTAATAATGCCTGGAAAAATGTATCTTTGTGAATTTTACTAGAAAAAAAATATTTTGTAAGGTTTGTAAAGAAAAACGTTTTTTTTTTTTAATTCAATATGATGGTATAACTGTCAAACTAAATATAAAAGTAATATAAACATAATTCCAAAACCAAACTCCTAAACCAAACTTGCAATCCGTCTTAA
The DNA here is from genome assembly GCF_033978685.3 of Nerophis lumbriciformis. Taxonomy (NCBI): domain Eukaryota; kingdom Metazoa; phylum Chordata; class Actinopteri; order Syngnathiformes; family Syngnathidae; genus Nerophis; species Nerophis lumbriciformis. The sequence goes on from NC_084555.2 coordinate 42,868,246, forward strand.
ACTGCCTGTAATATTGAATCTATATGAGTTTTAACAGAATAAGGTATTTTGGTAAGGTTTACAAATACAAAACTTGGGTTTTACTCATAATGACAGTATAACTGCATTATTTGATATGACAGTTATTTAAACATAACTCCTAAACCAAACATGATAAATGGCTAATAATGCCTGGAAAAATGTATATAAACATAACTCCAAAACCAAACATGCATTATGTCTAAAAATGCCTGTAATATTGTATCTATGTGAGTTTTTCCAGAATCAGGTATTTTGGTAAGGTTTATAAATACAAAATTTAGGTTTTTTTCATAGTGACAGTATAACTGCCATATTCAAAATAACAGTTATTTAAACATAACTCCTGAACCAAACATGCTAAATGGCTATTAATGCCTGGAGAAATGTATACAAACATAACTCCAAAACCAAACATGCATTATGTCTAAAAATGCCTTTAGTATTGTATCTATGTGAGTTTTACCAGAATCAGGTATTTTGGTAATGTTGAAATATACAAAAATTAGGTTTCAATTTATTTATTTATTTATTTATTTTTTAATATATTTTATTAATATTATTTTTTAATTTTTCCCCTCCCTCGGGGGGGGGGCTCGGCGGGGCGGTTGCTGGTTGTTCCATCTCCATCGTTGGGGTCCCTGCGGGTGGGGTGGGTGGTTCCCGTGGCCCTGTGCCTGGGTGGTCCTGCGGCGGCCGGTTTGGGTGGGGTGGCCGGGGGCTGGCCTCGCCGCGCTCTCCGGGGGTGGGGGGTGGGCTCGTGGGGGCCCGGTTGCCGGTGGGGCGGGGGCGGTCTTCCCGTCCGGTTGCGGGGAGTCTCTGGGTCCCTCGGGCGGGGCGTCTCGCCTTTCTGCCCGTGTGGGGTGTGGTCTCTCGCTGGCTTGGGGTCTGGCTGTCCCCTGCTTTTCTCGTGCCCTGTCCTCTGCCGGGTGCGTCTGTCTGCGGCCTGCTGCTGGCCCTTGTGGGCGGTACGGTGGGTCGGGCTCTGGGGTTCCTGTCGCTGGCCGGCTTGGCTGCGTGGGGGTGGTGGTCCCTGGTTCCCTGGGCACCACGCCTCCTGTTTGTGGGTTGGGCTCTCGGGGGTGATGGGGCCGTGCTCTGGCTCCCACGCACTCTGGGAGTCGAATGTATTGTACATGCAAATTCACATATGCTCACATACGTACATAGGTACCTACGCTCCCACATACATACACAAATACAGTACATATTTACCTACCTAATGTTCGTACATCCACACGCACATTCAATATACAAACATACACATACACATACTGTACATATACATTCACTGTACAAACACATATACACATTCTGTACATATACATTCATTGTACAAACACATATACACATTCTGTACATATACAAGTACATATGCATACTTACACTCATGCACATAATCACGTTTCATCAAACATATATTAACGTTGTTGCCCTAGGGTAAACTGGGTGTAACACATGGCACACTGACAAAGCTTAACCTATTGTGACTATAACAATCTACAAGGTTAATGTAGGTTGCTTCTCTTTCTCCCCCTCCATTTTTCTGCATTCTTTCGTATCTCAAGTTATCATTACGTATATGTATTGTTGCATTTAAACAACTGTATTGTTGATAATAAAGGTAAATTATTGGTATTGTTCAATATCAATAGCGCTATTTCTATTGGTATTTGTATTGATCCATTTGTAGTGTAATAATGCTCATTGTCATTTCTGTATTATTTTTTATTTTTCGCTAACTGCTTATTTGCTATTACTTTTACCATCATATTTGTACATGTCATATTTGCTGATGTTGCTCTATTGTTGTTGTTGTTGTTGTTTGCTGTTGTTGTTTTTGTCTCTCTGTCTAATCCCCCTCTTGTCCCCACAATTTCCCCCTCTGTCTTCTTTTTTTTTCTCTTTCTATCCCCTCCTGCTCCGGCCCGGCTGCACTAAATGATAATATAAATACATTTAATAAAGTCAAATACAAATAAGGCAACAAGAGAAGTATCCTACACTTCTCTTTTGTAAAGTAAATCTGAACAGCCGACATGGGCATCTACATCAACTATATGATTTGCCTGAGAAGCTGGACAGGACATAAAAAAATAATAATAATAAAATAAAAAATAAAAATAAAAAAAAAAATAAAAAAAAAATTAGGTTTTACTCATAATGACAGTATAACTGCCACATTGACTGCCACCAAACATGCATGATGTCTAAAAATGCCTATAATTTTGTATCCATGTGAGTTTTACTAGAATCAGTTGTTTTTGTAAGGTTTACAAATACAAAATATTAGTTTTACTCATAATGACAGTATACTGTCACATTTAATCTGACAAAATGGCTAATAATGCCTTGAGGAATGTATATTTGTGAATTTTACTGGAAAAAAATATTTTGTAAGTTTTGTAAAGATACGATTTAGTTGGGTTTTTTCACACAATTTAACAGTATAGCTGTCATACTATATATGAAAGTTATATAAACACAACTCCAAAACCAAATATGCAATCCGTCTAAAAATGCCTGTAATATTGAATACATGTGAGTTTGATCAGAATCAGGTATTTTGGTAAGGTTTACAAAAACAAAAATTAGGTTTTACTCATAGTGACAGTATAACTGCCACACTCAATATGACAGTTAATTAAACATAACTCCTAAAACACAAATGCAAAATGACTCCAAAACCAAACATTCATTATGTCTAAAAATGCCTTTAGTATTGTATCTATGTGAGTAAGTATGTATGTAAGGTTTACAAATACAAAATATTAGTTTTATTCATATTGACAGTATACTGTCACATTTAATCTGACAAAATGGCTAATAATGCCTTGAGGAATGTATCTTTGTGAGTTTCACTGGAAAACATATTTTGTAAGGTTTGTAAAGACACAAGTTAGTTGTTTTTTTTTACACAATTTAACAGTATAGCTGTCATACTATATATGAAAGTTATATAAACAAAATTCCAAAACCAAATATGCAATCCGTCTCAAAATGCCTGTAATATTGAATATATGTGAGTTTTATCAGAATCAGGTATTTTGGTAAGGTTTACGAATACAAAAATTAGGTTTTACTCATAGTGACAGTATAACTGCCACACTCAATATGACAGTTTTTTTAAACATAACTCCTAAAAAACAAATGCAAAATGACTAATAATGCCTGGAAAAATGTATCTTTGTGAATTTTAATGAAAAAAAAAAAATTTGTAAGGTTTGTAAAGACACAAATTAGTTTTTTTTTACTCAATATGATGGTATAACTGTCATACTAAATATGAAAGTTATATAAACATAACTCCAAAACCAAACATGTTTTATTTCTAAAAATTCCTGTAATATTGTATCTATGTGAGTTTTACCAGAATCAGGTATTTTGGTAAGGTTTACAAATACAAAAAATAGGTTTTACTCATAATGACAGTATAACTGCCACACTCAATATGACAGTTGTTTAAACATAACTCCTAAACCAAACATGATAAATGGCTAATTATGCCTGGAGAAATGTATCTTTGTGAGTTTTACTGGGAAATTTTTTTTTGTAAGGTTTATAAAGACACAAGTTGTTGTTTTTTTTACTCAATATGATGGTATAACTGTCATACTAAATATAAAAGTTGTATAAACATAACTCCAAAACCAAATATGCATTATGTCTAAAAATGCCTGCAATATTGTATCTATGTGATTTTTACCAGAATCAGGTATTTTTGGTAAGGTTTACAAATACAAAAATTAGGTTTTACTCACTGTGACAGTATACTGTCACATTCAATCTGACAGTTATTTAAACATACTGTAACTCCTAAACCACAATTACAAAATGGCTAATAATGCCTGGAAAAATGTATCTTTGTGAATTTTACTAGAAACTAAATATTTTGTAAGGTTTGTAAAGAAAAACTTTTTTTTTTTTACTCAATATGATGGTATAACTGTCAAACTAAATATAAAAGTAATATAAACATAAATCCAAAACCAAACTCCTAAACCAAACTTGCAATCCGTCTTAAACTGCCTGTAATATTGAATCTATATGAGTTTTACCAAAATAAGGTATTTTGGTAAGGTTTACAAATACAAAACTTGGGTTTTACTCATAATGACAGTATAACTGCATTAATTGATATGACAGTTATTTAAACATAACTCCTAAACCAAACATGCATTATGTCTAAAAATGCCTGTATTATTGTATCTATGTGAGTTTTACCAGAATCAGGTATTTTGGTAAGGTTTATAAATACAAAATTTAGTTTTTTTTCATAGTGACAGTATAACTGCCATATTCAAAATAACAGTTATTTAAACATAACTCCTGAACCAAACATGCTAAATGGCTATTAATGCCTGGAGAAATGTATACAAACATAACTCCAAAACCAAACATGCATTATGTCTAAAAATGCCTTTAGTATTGTATCTATGTGAGTTTTACCAGAATCAGGTATTTTGGTAATGTTGAAATATACAAAAAATAGGTTTTACTCATAATGACAGTATAACTGCCACATTGACTGCCACCAAACATGCATGATGTCTAAAAATGCCTATAATTTTGCATCCATGTGAATTTTACTAGAATCAGTTGTTTTTGTAAGGTTTACAAATACAAAATATTAGTTTTACTCATAATGACAGTATACTGTCACATTTAATCTGACAAAATGGCTAGTAATGCCTTGAGGAATGTATATTTGTGAATTTTACTGGAAAAAATATTTTGTAAGGTTTGTAAAGATACGATTTAGTTGGATTTTTTCACACAATTTAACAGTATAACTGTCATACTATATATGAAAGTTATATAAACACAACTCCAAAACCAAATATGCAATCCGTCTAAAAATGCCTGTAATATTGAATACATGTGAGTTTGATCAGAATCAGGTATTTTGGTAAGGTTTACAAAAACAAAAATTAGGTTTTACTCATAGTGACAGTATAACTGCCACACTCAATATGACAGTTAATTAAACATAAGTCCTAAAACACAAATGCAAAATGACTCCAAAACCAAACATGCATTATGTCTAAAAATGCCTTTAGTATTGTATCTATGTGAGTAAGTATGTATGTAAGGTTTACAATTATAAAATATTAGTTTTATTCATAATGACAGTATACTGTCACATTTAATCTGACAAAATGGCTAATAATGCCTTGAGGAATGTATCTTTGTGAGTTTCACTGGAAAACATATTTTGTAAGGTTTGTAAAGACACAAGTTAGTTGTTTTTTTTTACACAATTTAACAGTATAGCTGTCATACTATATATGAAAGGTATATAAACAAAATTCCAAAACCAAATATGCAATCCGTCTAAAAATGCCTGTAATATTGAATATATGTGAGTTTTATCAGCATCAGGTATTTTGGTAAGGTTTACGAATACAAAATTTAGGTTTTACTCATAGTGACAGTATAACTGCCACACTCAATATGACAGTTTTTTTTAAACATAACTCCTAAAAAACAAATGCAAAATGACTAATAATGCCTGGAAAAATGTATCTTTGTGAATTTTAATGAAAAACAAAAATTTTGTAAGGTTTGTAAAGACACAAATTATTTTTTTTTACTCAATATAATGGTATAACTGTCATACTAAATATGAAAGTTATATAAACATAACTCCAAAACCAAACATGTTTTATTTCTAAAAATTCCTGTAATATTGTATCTATGTGAGTTTTACTAGAATCAGGTATTTTGGTAAGGTTTACAAATACAAAAAATAGGTTTTACTCATAATGACAATATAACTGCCACATTTAACATGACAGGTATTTAAACATAATTACTAAACCAAACATGATAAATGACTACTTATGCCTGGAGAAATGTATCTTTGTGAGTTTTACTGGGGAAAAAAAATTGTAAGGTTTATAAAGACACACGTTATTTTTTTTTACTCAATAAGACGGTATAACTGTCATACTAAATATGAAAGTTATAGAAACATAACTCCAAAAACAAACATGAATTTTGTCTAAAAATACCTGTAATATTGTATCTATGTGAGTTTTACCACAATCAGGTATTTTGGTAAGGCTTACAAATACAAAAATTAGGTTTTACTCACTATGACAGTATACTGTCACATTCAATCTGACAGTTATGTAAACAAAACTCCTAAACCACACATACAAAATGGCTAATAATGCCTGGAGAAATGTATCTTTGTGAGTTATCCTGGAAAAAAAATAAAAATGTATAAGGTTTGTAAAGACACAAGTTAGTTTTTTTTTACTTAATATGACAGTAAAACTGTCATAATAAATATGAAAGTTAAATAAACATAACTCCAAAACCAAACTTGCAATACGTCTAAAAATGCCTGTAATATTGAATCTATGTGAATTTTACCAGAATCAGGTATTTTGGTAAGGTTTACAAATACAAAAAATGGGTTTTACTCATAATGACAGTATAACTGCCATATTCAAAATAACAGTTATTTAAACATAACTCCTAAACCAAGCATGCTAAATGGCTAATAATGCCTGGAGAAATGTATCTTTGTGAGTTTTACTAGAAAAAAATATTTTGTAAGGTTTGTAAAGACAAAAGTTTTGTTTTTTTTACTGAATATGATGGTATAACTGTCAAACTAAATATAAAAGTAATATAAACATAATTCCAAAACCAAACTCCTAAACCAAACTTGCAATCCGTCTTAAACTGCCTGTAATATTGAATCTATATGAGTTTTACCAGAATCAGGTATTTTGGTAAGGTTTACAAATACAAAACTTGGGTTTTACTCATAATGATAGTATAACTGCATTATTTGATATGACAGTTATTTAAACATAACTCCTAAACCAAACATGATAAATAGCTAGTAATGCCTGGAAAAATGTATATAAACATAACTCCAAAACCAAATATGCATCATGTCTAAAAATGCCTGTAATATTGTATCTATGTGAGTTTTACTAGAATCAGGTATTTTGTTAAGGTTTACAAATACAAAAATTTGGTTTTACTCACTATGACAGTATACTGTCACATTCAATCTGACTGTTATTTAAACACAAATTCTAAAACACAGATGCAAAATGGCTAATAATAACTGGAGAAATGTATTTTTGTGAGTTTTACTGGAAAAAAATTTTTTTGTAAGGTTTCTATAGACACAAGTTAGTTTTTTTTACTCAATATGATGGAAACATGCTTTATGTCTAAAAAATTCTGTAATATTTTATCCATGTGAGTTTTATCAGAATCAGTTATTTTGGTAATTTTACAAATACCAAAATTAGGTTTTACTCATATTGACAGTATATCTGCCGCATTCAATCTGACAGTTATTTAAACATTTTGTAACTCCTAAACCACTAATACAAAATGGCTAATACTGCCTGGAGAAATGTATCTTTGTGAGTTTTCCTGGAAAAAAATATATATATATAAGTTTTGTAAAGACACAAGTTAGTTTTTTTACTTAATATGACAGTAGAACTGTCAAACTAAATATGAAAGTTAAATAAACATAACTCCAAAACCAAACTTGCAATACATCTAAAAATGCCTGTAATATTGAATCTATGTGAGTTTTACCAGAATCAGGTATTTTGGTAAGGTTTACAAATACTAAAATTGGGTTTTACTCATAATGACAGTATAACTGCCATATTCAAAATAACAGTTATTTAAACATAACTCCTAAACCAAACATGCTAATGCTAATAATGCCTGGAAAAATGTATCTTTGTCAGTTTTACTAGAAAAAAATATTTTGTAAGGTTTGTAAAGACAAAAGTGTTTGTTTTTTTTACTCAATATGATGGTATAACTGTCAAACTAAATATAAAAGTAATATAAACATCATTCCAAAACCAAACTCCTAAACCAAACTTGCAATCCGTCTTAAACTGCCTGTAATATTGAATCTATATGAGTTTTACCAGAATCAGGTATTTTGGTAAGGTTTACAAATACAGAACTTGGGTTTTACTCATAATGATAGTATAACTGCATTATTTGATATGACAGTTATTTAAACATAACTCCTAAACCAAACATGATAAATAGCTAATAATGCCTGGAAAAATGTATATAAACATAACTCCAAAACCAAACATGCATCATGTCTAAAAATGCCTGTAATATTGTATCTATGTGAGTTTTACTAGAATCAGGTATTTTGTTAAGGTTTACATATACAAAAATTAGGTTTTACTCACTATGACAGTATACTGTCACATTCAATCTGACTGTTATTTAAACACAAATTCTAAACCACAGATGCAAAATGGCTAATAATAACTGGAGAAATGTATTTTTGTGAGTTTTACTGGAAAAAAAATATTTTGTAAGGTTTGTATAGACACAAGTTAGTTTTTTTTACACAATATGATGGAAACATGCTTTATGTCTAAACAATTCTGTAATATTTTATCCATGTGAGTTTTATCAGAATCAGTTATTTTGGTAATTTTACAAATACCAAAATTAGGTTTTACTCATAATGACAGTATATCTGCCACACTCAATATGACAGTTATTTAAACATAACTCTAAACCAAACATGGTTAATGGCTAATAATGCCTGGAGAAATGTATCTTTGTGAGTTTTACAGGAAAAACATTTTTTTTAAGGTTTATAAAGACACAAGTTAGTTTTTTTTACTCAATATGACAGTATAACTGTAATACTAAATGTAAAAAATACATAAACATAACTCCAAAACCAAACATGCATTATGTCTAAAAATGCCTGTAATATTGTATCAATGTGAGTTTTACTAGAATCAGTTGTTTTTGTAAGTTTTTCAAATACAAAATATTGGTTTTACTCACTATGACAGTATACTGTCACATTCAATCTGACAGCTATTTAAAAATAACTCCTAAACCACACATGCAAAATGACTAATAATGCCGAGAAAAATGTATCTATCTGAATTTTATTGGAAAAAAATATTTTGTGAGGTTTTTAAAATTACGAGTTTGTTATTTTTTTACTCAATTTGACAGTATAACTGTCATACTAAATATGAAAGTTATATACACATAACTCTAAAACCAAACTTGCAATCCGTCTACAAATGCCTGTAATATTGAATCTATGTGAGTTTTACCAAAATCAGGTATTTTGGTAAGGTTTACAAATACAAAATTTAGGTTTTACTCATAATGACAGTATAACTGCCACACTCAATATGACAGTTTTTTAAACATAACTCTTAAAAAACAAATGCAAAATGACTAATAATGCCTGGAAAAATGTATCTTTGTGAATTTTAATGAAATTTTTTTTTTTGTAGGTTTGTAAAGACACAAATTAGTTTTTTTTTTACTCAATATGATGGTATAACTGTCATACTGAATATGAAAGTTATATAAACATAACTCCAAAACCAAACATGTTTTATTTCTAAAAATTCCTGTAATATTGTATATATGTGAGTTTTACCAGAATCAGGTATTTTGGTAAGGTTTACAAATACAAAAAATAGTTTTTACTCATAATGACAATATAACTGCCACATTTAACATGACAGGTATTTAAACAAAGCTACTAAACCAAACATGATAAATGGCTAATAATGCCTGGAGAAATGTATCTTTGTGAGTTTTACAGGAAAAAAAATAATTTCTAAGGTTTATAAAGACACAAGGTAGTTTTTTTTACTCAATATGATGGTTTAACCGTCATACTAAATATGAAAGTTATATAAACATAACTCCAAAAACAAACATGAATTTTGTCTAAAAATACCTGTAATATTGTATCTATGTGAGTTTTACCAGAATCAGGTATTTTGGTAAGGTTTACAAATACAAAAATTAGGTTTTACTCACTATGACAGTATACTGTCACATTCAATCTGACAGTTATGTAAACATAACTCCTAAAACACACATGCAAAATGGCTAATAATGCCTGGAGAAATGTATCTTTGTGAGTTTTACTAGGAAAAATAATTTGTAAGGTTTGTAAAGACACACGTTAGTTTTTTTTACTCAATATGACAGTATAACTGTCATACTACATGCAGAAAATATATAAACATGACTCAAAACCAAACTTGCAATCTGTCTAAAAATGTCTGTAGTATTAAATATATGTGAGTTTTACCAAAATGAGGTATTTTGGTAAGGTTGACAAATAAAAAAAATAGGTTTTACTGATAGTGACATTATAAGTGCCACACTCAATATGACAGTTATTTAAACATAAGTCATAAACGACACATGAAAATGGCTATTAAACCTGGAGAAATGTATCTTTGTTAGTTTTACTAGAGTAATGATCTTTTGTAAGGTTTACAAAGACACAAGTTTTTTTACTCAATATGACGGTATACTGTCAAACTAAATAAAAAAGTTATAGAAACATAACTCCAAAACCTAACTCAAAAACCAAACATGCAATCCATTTAAAAATGCCTGTAATATTGAATACATGTGAGTTTTATCAGAATCAGGTATTTTGGTAAGGTTTACAAAAACAAAAATTAGGTTTTACTCATAGTGACAGTATAACCGCCACACTCAATATGACAGTTAATTAAACATAACTCCTAAAACACAAATGCAAAATGACTATATATATATTTGAGGTATATTTGTGAATTTTACTGGAAAAAAATATTTTTAAGGTTTGTAAAGATACAAATTATTTTTTGTTTTTTACTCAATATGATGGTATAACTTTCATACTAAATATGAAAGTTATATAAACATGACTCCAAAACCAAACATGCTTTATGTCTAAAAATTCTTGTAATATTGTATCGATGTGGGTTTTACCAGAATCAGGTATTTTGGTAAAGTTTACAAATACAAAAAATAGGTTTTACTCACTATGACAGTATACTGTCACATTCGATCTGACAGTTATTTAAACATAACTCCTAAACCACACATTCAAAATGACTAATAATGCCTGGAGAAATGTATCTCTGTGAATTTTTCTGGAAAAAAATATTTTGTAAGGTTTGTTATAACACAAGTTTTTTTTACTCAATATGACAGCAGTATACTGTCATAGTGAGTAAAACCAATATTTTGTATTTGCGAACCTTACAAAAAAGACTGATTCTAGTAAAACTCGCATGGATACAATATTAGTTTTTTTTAGATAATATGCATGTTTGGTTTTGGAGTTATGTTTATATAACTTTTACATTTAGAATGAAAGTTATAATGTCATATTGAGTAAAAAAAATAACTTGTCTTTACAAAATAACAATTTTTTCCAAGCATTATTAGCCATTTTGCATGTGTGGTTTAGGAGTTATATTTAAATAACTGTCATATTGAGTGTGGCAATTATACTGTCATTATGAGTAAAACCTTATTTTTGTATTTGTAAACCTTACCAAAATACCTGATTGTAGTAAAACTCACATAGATACAATATTACAGGCATTTTTTGGCATAATGCATGTTTGGTTTTGGAGTTATGTTTATATAACTTTCATATTTAGTATGACAGTTATACTGTCATATTAAGTAAAAAAAACTAACTTGTGTCTTTACAAACCTTACAAAATATTTTTTTTTTTTTCAGTAAAACCCACAAAGATACATTTCTCCAGGCATTATTAGTCATTTTCTATGTGTGGTTTAGGAGCTATGTTTAAATAACTGTCAGATTGAATGTGACAGCATACTGTCATAGTGAGTAAAACCAATATTTTGTATTTGTAAACCTTAAAAAAAAAATTATTCTAGTAAAACTCACATGGATACAATGTTACAGGCATTTTTAGACATAATGCATGTTTAGTTTTGGAGTTTTGTTTATATACATTTTACATTTAGTATGACAATTATACTGTCATATGGAGTAAAAAACAACTAACTTGTGTCTTTACAAACCTTACAAAAATGTTGTTTTTTTTCAGTAAAACTCACAAAGATGCATTTCTCCAGTCATTATTAGCCATTTAGCATGTTGGGTTTACGAGTTATGTTTAAATAACTGTCATTTTGAACATTGCAGTTATACTGTCATTATGAGTAAAACCTAATTTTTGTATTTGTAAACCTTACCAAAATACCTGTTTCTGGTAAAACTCACATAGATTCAATACTACAGGCATTTTTAGACGGATTGCATGTTTGGTTTTGAAGTTATGTTTATATAACTTTCAAATTTAGTAAGACAGTTATACCATCATATTGAGTAAAAAAAACTATATTGTGTCCAAACAAACCTTACAAAATATTTTTTTTCCGGTAAAACTCACAAAAATACATTTCTCCAGGCATTATTAGCCATTTTGCATCTGTGGTTTAGAATGTATGTTTAAATAACAGTCATATTGAATGTGACAGTATACTGTCATAGTGAGTAAAACCAAAATGTTGTATTTGCAAACCTTACAAAAACAAATTATTCTACTAAAACTCACTTGGATACAATATTATAGGCATTTTAAGACATAATGCATGTTTGGTTTAGGAATTATGTTGAAAAACAATTTTGTTGCTTTTTTTGCATTATATCAGGATTTTAAAAACATCACTGTCATATTGAGAAAAAAACTACTTTTTTTAATTGCAAGCCTTAAAAAAGCATATGTTCGAGTAAATCTCACAAGGATACATTGTTTTAGGCATTATTAGCATTTTTGCATGTGTGGTTTAGGAGTTATGTTTAAATAACTGTCAGATTGAATGTGACAGTATACTGTCATAGTGAGTAAAATCAATATTTTGTATTTGCAAACCTTACAAAAACAACTTATTCTAGTAAAACTCACATGGATTCAATATTACAGGCATTTTTAGATATAAAGCATGTTTGGTTTTGGAGATATGTTTATATAAATTTTACATTTAGTATGAGAGTTACACTGTCATATGGAGTAATAAAAACTAACTTGTGTCTTTACAAACCTTACAAAAAAAATTTTTTCCCAGTAAAACTCACAAAAATGCATTTCGCCAGTCATAATTAGCCATTTAGCATGTTTGGTTTAGGAGTTATGTTTAAATAACTGTCATTTTGAATGTGGGAGTTATTCTGTCTATGAGTAAAACCTAATTTTTGTATTTGTAAACCTTACCAAAATACCTGATTCTGGTAAAACTCACAGAGACTCAATATTACAGGCATTTTTAGATGGATTGCATGTTTGGTTTTGGAGTTAAGTTTATATAACTTTCATATATAGTATGACATTTACATTGTCAAATTGAGTAAAAAAAACTAACTTGTGTTTTTACAAACCTTACAAAAAAAATTTTTTCCAGTAAAATTCACTGAGATACATTTTTCCAGGCATTATTAGTCATTTTGCATGTGTGGTTTAGGAGTTATGTCAGATTGAATGTAACAGTATACTGTCATAGTGAGTAAAACCAATATTTTGTATTTGCAAAACCTTACAAAAACAACTGATTCTACTAAAACTCACATGGATACAATATTACAGGCATTTTTAGACATAATGCATGTTTGGTTTTGGAGTTTTAATTATATAACTTTTACATTTAGTATGACAGTTATACTGTCATATTGAGTAAAAGAAACTAACTTGTGTCTATACAAACCTTACAAAATATTTCTTTCCAGTACTAGGTATTTTGGTAAGGTTTACAAATAAAAAAATTAAGTTTTACTCATAATGACAGTATAACTGCCACGTTCAAAATGACAAATATTTAAACATAACTCCTAAACCAAACTTGCTATATGGCTAATAATGCCTGGAGAAAGGAATCTTTGTGAGTTTTAATGGAAAAACAATATTTTGTAAGGTTTGTAAAGACACAAGTTAGTTTTGTTTTACTCAATATGACAGTATAACTGTCATACTTAATGTAAAAGTTGTATAATTATAACTAAAAAACCAAACATGCATTATATCTAAAATTGCCTGTAACGATGTATCCATGTGAGTTTTATTAGAATCAGTTGTTTTTGTAAGTTTTGCAAATACAAAATATTGGTTTTACTCACTATGACAGTATACTGTCACATTCAATCTGACAGTTATTTAAACAAAACTCCTATACCACACATTAAAAGTGATTAATAATAACTGGAGAAATGTATCTCTGTGATTTTTTCTGGAAATTTTTTTTTTTTTTAAAGTTTGTAAAACTTTTTTTTTTACTCAATATGACAGCAGTATACTGTCATAGTGAGTAAAACCAATATTTTGTATTTGCAAACCTTACAAAAACAACTGATTCTAGTAAAACTCACATGGATACAAAATTACAGGCATTTTATGATATAATACATGTTTGGTTTTGAAGTTATGTTTATATAACTTTTACATTTAGTATGACAGTTATAATGTCATATTGAATAAAAAAAATAACTTGTGTCTTTACAAACCTTACAATTTTTTTTTTCCAGTAAAACTCACAAATATAAATTTTTCCAAGCATTATTAGCCATTTTGCATGTGTGGTTAGGGTTAGGGTTAGGGTTAGGGTTAGGGTTAGGGGTTAGGGTTAGGGTTAGGGTTAGGGTTAAAGTTGGTAAAACCCACACCGATACAATATTCCAGGAATTTTTAGACATAAAGCATGTTTTGGAGTTATGTTTATATGACTTTCATATTTAGTATGACAGTTATACCATTATTTTGAATAAAAAAAAACTAATTTTTATCTTTACAAATCTTACAAAATATTGTTTTCCAGTAAAATTCACAACTATACATTTCTCTAAGCATTATTAGTCATTTTGCATTTGTGTTTTAGGAGTTATGTTTAATTAACTGTCATATTGAGCGTGGCAGTTATATCTATGAGTAAAACCTAATTTTTGTATTCGTAAACCTTACCAAAATACCTGAATCTGATAAAACTCACATATATTCAATATTACAGGCATTTTTTGACGGATTGCATATTTGGTTTTGGAATTATGTTCATATAACTTTCATATATAGTATGAGAGCTAAACTGTTAAATTGTGTAAAAAAAACTAACTTGTGTCTTTACAAACCTTCCAAAATATTTTTCCAGTAAAACTCACAAATATACATTCCTCAAGGCCATTTTGTCAGTATACTGTCCATATGAGTAAAACTAATAGTTTGTATTTGTAAACCTTACAAAAACAACTGATTATAGTAAAACTCACATGGATACAAAATTATAAGCATTTTTAAACACAATGTATGTTTGGTGGCAGTCAATGTGGCAGTTATACTGTCATTATGGGTAAAACCTAATTTTTGTAATTGTAAACCTTACCAAAATACCAGATTCTGGTAAAACTCACATAGATTCAATATTACAGGCATTTTTAGACATAATGTATGTTTGGTTTTGGAGTTATATTTATATAACTTTCATATTTAGTATGACAGTTATACCATCATATTAAATAAAAAAAACTAACTTGTGTCTTTATAAACCTTACAAATTATTTGTTTCCAGTAAAACTCACACTGATACATTTCTCCAGGCATTATTAGCCATTTATCATGTTTGGTTTAGGAGTTATGTTTAAATAACTGTCATATCAAATGTTGCAGTTATACTGTCATTATGAGTAAAACCCAAGTTTTGTATTTGTAAACCTTACCAAAATACCTGATTCTGGTAAAACTCACATAGATTAAATATTACAGGCAGTTTAAGACATATTGCAAGTTTGGTTTAGGAGTTTGGTTTTGGAATTATGTTTATATAACTTTCATATTTAGTATGACGGTTATACCATGATATTGAGTAAAAAAAAACTAACTTTTGTCTTTACAAACCTTACAAAATATTTTTTTCTAGTAAAAATCACAAAGCTACATTTCTCCAGGCATTATTAGCCATGTATCATGTATGGTTTAGGAATTATGTTTAAATAACTGTCATGTTGAGTGTGGCAGTATACTGTCATAGTGAGTAAAACCTAATTTTTGTATTTGTAAACCTTACCAAAATACCTGATTCTGGTAAAACTCACATAGATACAATATTACAGGAATTTTTAGACATAAAACCTTTTTGGTTTTGGAGTTATGTTTATATAACTTTCATATTTAGTATGACAGTTATACCATCATATTGCGTAAAAAAAACAAATTTGTGTCTTTACAAACCTTACAAAATATTTTTTTCCATTAATATTCACAAAGATACATTTTTCCAGGCATTCATAGTCATTTTGCATTTGTTTTTTTAGGAGTTATGTTTAAAAAACTGTCAAATTGAGTGTGGCAGTTATACTGTCATTATGAGTAAAACCTAATTTTTGTATTTGTAAACCTTACCAAAATACCTGATTTTGGTAAAACTCACATAGATTCAATATTACAGGCATTTTTAGACGGATTGCAAGTTTGGTTTTGGAGTTATGTGTATATAACTTTCATATTTAGTATGACAGTTATACTGTCAAATTGAGTAAAAAATAACAAACTTGTAATGTTACAAACCTTAGAAAATATTTTTTTCCAGTAAAATTCACAGAGATACATTTTTCTCGGCATTATTAGTCATTTTGCATGTGTGGTTTAGGAGTTATGTTTAAATAACAGTGAGATTGAATGTGACAGTATACTGTCATAGTGAGTAAAACCAAATTTTTGTATTTGTAAGCCTTAACAAAATACCTGATTCTAGTAAAACTCACATAGATTAAATATTACAGGCATTTTTAGACGGATTGCATGTTTGGTATTGGAGTTATGTTTATATAACTTTTACTTTTATTATGACAGTTATACAAACATATTGAATAAACATTTTTGTATTTTGTAATTTTTGTATTTATAAACCTTACCAAAATTCCTGATTCTGGTAAAACTCACATTGATACAATATTACAGGCATTTTAAGACATAAGGCATGTTTGGTTTTGGAGTTATGATTATAGACATTTTTCCAGGCATTATTAGCTATTTATCATGTTTGGTTTAGGAGTTATGTTTAAATAACTGTCATATCAAATAATTTCAGTTATGAGTAAAACCCAAGTTTTGTATTTGTAAACCTTATCAAAATACCTGATTCTGGTAAAACTCATATAGATTCAATATTACAGGCAGTTTAAGACGGATTGCAAGTTTGGTTTAGGAGTTTGGTTTTGGAATGATGTTTATATTACTTTTATATTTACTTTGACAGTTATACCATCATATTGAGTAAAAAAAAAAAAAAAAAAAAAATTTCTAGTAAAACTCACAAAGATACATTTCTCCAGGCATTATTAGCTATTTAGCATGTTTGGTTAAGGAGTTATGTTTAAATAACTGTTATTTTGAATATGGCAGTTATACTGTCATTATGAGTAAAACCCAATTTTTGTATTTGTAAACCTTACCAAAATATCTGATTCTGGTAAAACTCACATAGATTCAATATTACAGGCATTTTTAGACGTATTGCAAGTTTGGTTTCTGAGTTATGTTCATTTAACTTTCATATTTAGTATGACAGTTCTACTGTCATATTAAGTAAAAAAAACTAACTTGTGTCTTTACAAACCTTATACATTTTTTTTTTCCAGGAAAACTCACAAAGATACATTTCTCCAGACATTATTAGCCATTTTGTATTTGTGGTTTAGGAGTTACAATATGTTTAAATAACTGTCAGATTGAATGTGACAGTATACTGTCATAGTGAGTAAAACCTAATTTTTGTATTTGTAAACCTTACCAAAAATGGTAAAAATCACATGGATACAATATTCCAGGCATTTTTAGACATAATGCATGTTTGGTTTTGGAGTTATGTTTATATACATTTTTCCAGGCTTTATTAGCTATTATCATGTTTGGTTTAGGAGTTATGTTTAAATAACTGTCAGATTGCATGTGACAGTATACTGTCATTATGAGTAAAACCTATTTTTTGTATTTGTAAACCAACCAAAATACCTTATTCTGGTAAAACCCACATCGATACAATATTACAGGAATTTTTTAGACATAAAACATGTTTGGTTTTGGAGTTATGTTTATATAACTTTCATATTTAGTATGACAGTTATACCAACATATTGAGTAAAAAAAAACTAATTTGTATCTTTACAAACAAAATATTGTTTTCCAGTAAAATTCACAAATATACATTTCTCTAGGCATTAGTAGTCATTTTGCATTTGTGTTTTAGGAGTTATGTTTAATTAACTGTCATATTGAGTGTGGCAGTTATACTATATCACTATGAGTAAAACCTAATTTTTGTATTCGTAAACCTTACCAAAATACCTGATTCTGATAAAACTCACACATATTCAATATTACAGGCATTTTTAGACAGATTGCATATTTGGTTTTGGAATTATGTTTATATAACTTTCATATATAGTATGACAGCTATATTGTTAAATTGTGTAAAAATACACAATTATTTACACAATTTAAATACCTGCCACTAGGGTGTAGCAGGTATTTTTTCAGTAAAACTCACAAAGATACATTCCTCAAGGCATTATTAGCCATTTTGTCGGATTAATTGTGACAGTATACTGTCATTATGAGTAAAACTAATATTTTGCATTTGTAAACCTTACACAAACAACTGATTCTAGTAAAACTCACATGGATACAAAATTATAAGCATTTTTAGACATAATGCATGTTTGGTGGCAGTCAATGTGGCAGTTATACTGTCATTATGAGTAAAACCTAATTTTTGTATTTTTCAACCTTACCAAAATACCTGATTCTGGTAAAACTCACATAGATACAATATTACAGGCATTTTTAGACATAATGCATGTTTGGTTTTGGAGTTATGTTTATATAACTTTCATATTTAGTATGACAGTTATACCATCATATTAAATAAAAAAAACTAACTTGTGTCTTTATAAACCTTACAAATTATTTGTTTCCAGTAAAATTCACAATGATACATTTCTCCAGGCATTATTAGCCATTTATCATGTTTGGATTAGGAGTTATGTTTAAATAACTGTCATATCAAATGTTGCAGTTATACTGTCATTATGAGTAAAACCCAGGTTTTGTATTTGTAAACCTTACCAAAATACCCTATTCTGGTAAAACTCACATAGATTCAATATTACAGGCAGTTTAAGACAGATTGCAAGTTTGGTTTAGGAGTTTGTTTTTGGAATTATGTTTATATAACTTTCATATTTAGTATAACAGTTATACCATCATATTGAATAAAAAAAAACTAACTTGTGTCTTTACAAACCTTACAAAATATTTTTTTCTAGTAAAAATCACAAAGATACATTTCTCCAGGCATTATTAACCATTTTGCATGTGTGGTATAGGAGTTATGTTTACATAACTGTCATATTAAATGTGGCAGTTTTACTGTCATTATGAGTAAAACCATATTTGTGTATATGTAAACCTTACCAAAATACCTGATTCTGGTAAAACTCACATAGATACAATACTAAAGGCATTTTTAGACATAATGCATGTTTGGTTTTGGACTTATGTTTGTATACATTTTTCCAGGCATTATTAGCCATTTATCATGTTTGGTTTGGCTCTCTGAGCTGCCACCTTAATGTGGTAGAGGAGTTTGCGTGTCCCAATGATCCTAGGAGCTATGTTGTCCGGGGGCTTTATGCCCCCTGGTAGGGTCTCCCAAGACAAACTGGTCCTAGGTGAGGGATCAGACAAAGAGCAGCTCGAAGACCTCCATGAAATATAAAAACCAAGGACCCAGATTTCCCTCGCCCGGACGCGGGTCATCGGGGCCCCCCTCTGGAGCACGATGGCGAGCGCCTGGTGGCCGGGCCTGTCCCCGAAGAGCACAGCCCGAAGAGGCAACATGGGTCCCCCCTCCAATGGGCTCACCACCCATAGCAGGGGTCATAGAGGTCGGGTGCGATGTGAGCTGGGCGGCAGCCGAAGGCAGGGCACTTGGCGGTCCGATCCTCGGCTACAGAAGCTAGCTCTTGGGACGTGGAACGTCACCTCGCTGGGGGGGAAGGAGCCTGAGCTAGTGCGCGAGGTGGAGAAGTTCCGGCTAGATATAGTCGGACTCACTTCGACGCACAGCAAGGGCTCTGGAACCAGTTCTCTCGAGAGGGGCTGGACTCTCTTCCACTCTGGCGTTGCCGGCAGTGAGAGGCGACGGGCTGGGGTGGCAATTCTTGTTTCCCCCCGGCTCAGAGCCTGTACGTTGGAGTTCAACCCGGTGGACGAGAGGGTAGCTTCCCTCCGCCTTCGGGTGGGGGAACGGGTCCTGACTGTGGTTTGCGCTTACGCGCCAAACCGCAGATCAGAGTACCCACCCTTTTTGGATTCACTTGAGTGAGTACTTGAGAGTGCTCCCCCGGGTGATTCCCTCGTTCTACTGGGGGACTTCAATGCTCATGTTGGCAACGACAGTGAAACCTGGAGAGGCGTGATTGGGAAGAATGGCTGCCCGGATCTGAACCCGAGCGGTGTTTTGTTATTGGACTTTTGTGCCCGTCACAGATTGTCCATAACGAACACCATGTTCAAACATAAGGGTGTCCATATGTGCACTTGGCACCAGGACACCCTAGGCCGCAGTTCCATGATCGACTTTGTAGTTGTGTCATCGGATTTGCGGCCTCATGTTTTGGACACTCGGGTGAAGAGAGGGGCGGAGCTTTCTACCGATCACCACCTGGTGTTGAGTTGGCTGCGATGGTTGGGGAGGATGCCGGACAGACCTGGCAGGCCCAAACGCATTGTGAGGGTTTGCTGGGAACGTCTGGCAGAGTCTCCTGTCAGAGAGAGTTTCAATTCCCACCTCCGGAAGAACTTTGAACATGTCACGAGGGAGGTGCTGGACATTGAGTCTGAATGGAGCATGTTCCGCGCCTCTATTGTCGAGGCGGCTGATTGGAGCTGTGGCCGCAAGGTAGTTGGTGCTTGTCGTGGCGGTAATCCTAGAACCCGTTGGTGGACACCGGCGGTGAGGGATGCCGTCAAGCTGAAGAAGGAGTCCTATCGGGTTCTTTTGGCTCATAGGACTCCTGAGGCAGCGGACAGGTACCGACAGGCCAAGCGGTGTGCGGCTTCAGCGGTCACAGAGGCAAAAACTCGGACATGGGAGGAGTTCGGGGAAACCATGGAAAACGACTTCCGGACGGCTTCGAAGCAATTCTGGACCACCATCCGCCGCCTCAGGAAGGGGAAGCAGTGCACTATCAACACCGTGTATGGTGAGGATGGTGTTCTGCTGACCTCGACTGCAGATGTTGTGGATCGGTGGAGGGAATACTTCGAAGACCTCCTCAATCCCACCAACACGTCTTCCTATGAGGAAGCAGTGCCTGGGGAGTCTGTGGTGGGCTCTCCTATTTCTGGGGCTGAGGTTGCTGAGGTAGTTGAAAAGCTCCTCGGTGGCAAGGCCCCAGGGGTAGATGAGATCCGCCCGGAGTTCCTTAAGGCTCTGGATGCTGTGGGGCTGTCTTGGTTGACAAGACTCTGCAGCATCGCGTGGACATCGGGGGCGGTACCTCTGGATTGGCAGACCGGGGTGGTGGTTCCTCTCTTTAAGAAGGGGAACCGGAGGGTGTGTTCTAACTATCGTGGGATCACACTCCTCAGCCTTCCCGGTAAGGTCTATTCAAGTGTACTGGAGAGGAGGCTACGCCGGATAGTCGAACCTCGGATTCAGGAGGAACAGTGTGGTTTTCGTCCTGGTCGTGGAACTGTGGACCAGCTCTATACTCTCGGCAGGGTCCTTGAGGGTGCATGGGAGTTTGCCCAACCAGTCTACATGTGTTTTGTGGACTTGGAGAAGGCATTCGACCGTGTCCCTCAGGAAGTCCTGTGGGGAGTGCTCAGAGAGTATGGGGTATCGGACTGTCTGATTGTGGCAGTCCGCTCCCTGTATGCTCAGTGCCAGAGCTTGGTCCGCATTGCCGGCAGTAAGTCGGACACGTTTCCAGTGAGGGTTGGACTCCGCCAAGGCTGCTCTTTGTCACCGATTCTGTTCATAACTTTTATGGACAGAATTTGTAGGCGCAGTCAAGGCGTTGAGGGGATCTGGTTTGGTGGCTGCAGGATTAGGTCTCTGCTTTTTGCAGATGATGTGGTCCTGATGGCTTCATCTGGCCAGGATCTTCAGCTCTCACTGGATCGGTTCGCAGCCGAGTGTGAAGCGACTGGGATGAGAATCAGCACCTCCAAGTCCGAGTCCATGGTTCTCGCCCGGAAAAGGGTGGAGTGCCATCTCCGGGTTGGGGAGGAGATCTTGCCCCAAGTGGAGGAGTTCAAGTACCTCGGAGTCTTGTTCACGAGTGAGGGAAGAGTGGATCGTGAGATCGACAGGCGGATCGGTGCGGCGTCTTCAGTAATGCGGACGCTGTATCGATCCGTTGTGGTGAAGAAGGAGCTGAGCCGGAAGGCAAAGCTCTCAACTTACCGGTCGATCTACGTTCCCATCCTCACCTATGGTCATGAGCTTTGGGTTATGACCGAAAGGACAAGATCACGGGTACAAGCGGCCGAAATGAGTTTCATCCGCCGGGTGGCGGGGCTCTCCCTTAGAGATAGTGTGAGAAGCTCTGTCATCCGGGAGGAGCTCAAAGTAAAGCCGCTGCTCCTCCACATCGAGAGGAGCCAGATGAGGTGGTTCGGGCATCTGGTCAGGATGCCACCCGAACGCCTCCCTAGGGAGGTGTTTAGGGCACGTCCGACCGGTAGGAGGCCGCGGGGAAGACCCAGGACACGTTGGGAAGACTATGTCTCCCGGCTGGGCTGGGAACGCCTCGGGGTCCCACAGGAAGAGCTGGACGAAGTGGCTGGGGAGAGGGAAATCTGGGCTTCCCTGCTAGGCTGCTGCCCCCGCGACCCGACCTCGGATAAGCGGAAGAAGATGGATGGATGGATGGATGGTTAAGGAGTTATGTTTAAATAACTGTCATATCAAATAATGCAGTTATACTGTCATTATGAGTAAAACCCAAGTTCTGTATTTGTAAACCTTATCAAAATACCTGATTCTGGTAAAACTCATATAGATTCAATATTACAGGTAGTTTAAGACGGATTGCAAGTTTGGTTTAGGAGTTTGGTTTTCGAATTATGTTTATATTACTTTTATATTTAGTTTGACAGTTATACCATCACATTGAGTAAAAAAAAAAAACGTTTTTCTTTACAAACCTTACAAAATATTTTTTTTCTAGTAAAACTCACAAAGATACATGTCTTCAGGCATTATTAGACATGTTGCATGTTTGGTGTAGGAATTATGTTGAAAAACATTTTTATTGCTTATTTCGCATTATCTCAGGATTTTAAGAACATTACTGTCATAATGAATAAAAAAAGTACTTTTTGTAATTGCAAGCCTTAAAATAGCAAATGTTTCGAGTAAAACTCACAAGGATGCATTGTTTTAGGCTTTTTTAACCTATTTGCATGTGTGATTTGGAAGTTAAGCTTAAATAACAGTCAAATTGAATGTAACAGGTATACTGTCATAAAAAAACAAACAATTTTTGTATTTGCAAACCTTACAAAATTACCTGATTCTGGTAAAACTCACATAGATACAACATTACAGGCATTTTTAGACATAATGCATGTTCAGTTTTGGAGTTATGTTTATATAACTTTCATATTTGGTATGACAGCTATACTGTCATATTGTATGAAATAAACTAACTTGAGTCTTTGTAAAACTTACAAAAGATAATTTTTCTAGTATAACTGACAAATATACTTGTATCCAGACATTATAAGACATGTTTGGTGTAGGAATTATGATGAAAAACTTTTTTATTGCTTATTTCGCATTATCTCAGGATTTTGAGAACATTACTGTCATGAGTAAAAAACTACTTTTTGTGTTTGCAAGCCTTAAAATAGCATATGTTTCGAGTAAAACTCACATGGATGCATTGTTTTAGGCTTTATTAGCCTATTTTGCATGTGTGGTTAGGAAGTTATGTTTAAATAACTGTCAAATTGAATGTAGCAGTTATCTGTCATTATGAGTAAACCCCTAATTTATGTAATTGTACACCTTACCATATTGACTGATTCTTGTAAAATTCACATAGATACAATATTTTAGGCATTTTTAGACATAATGCATGTTTAGTTTTGGAGTTATGTTTATATAACTTTCATATTTGGTATGACAGTTATACTTTCATATTGAATTAAAAAAACTAACTTGCCTCTTTGCAAAACCTACAAAAGATAATTTTGTAGTAAAACTAACAAAGATACATTTCTTCAGGCATTATTAGACATGTTGCATGTTTGGTGTAGGAATTATGTTGAAAAACATTTTTATTGCTTATTTCGCATTATCTCAGGATTTTAAGAACATTACTGTCATAAAGAGTAAAAAATACTTTTTGTGTTTGCAAGCCTTTAAATAGCAAATGTTTCCAGTAAAACTCACAAGGATACATTGTTTTAGGCTTTATTAACCTATTTGCATGTGTGATTAGGAAGTTATGTTTAAATAACAGTTTAATTGAATGTAGCAGTTATACTGTCATTATGAAAAAAAAACAAATTTTGTATTTGGAAACCCTACCAAATTACCTGATTCTGGTGAAACTCACATAGATACAATATTACAGGCAATTTTAGACACAATGCATGTTCAGTTTTGGAGTTATGTTTATATAACTTTCATATTTGGTATGTCAGTTATACTGTCATATTGTATTAAAAAAACTAACTTGAGTCTTTGTAAAACTTACAAAAGATATTTTTTCTAGTATAACTAACAAAGATACATGTATCCAGGCATTATTAGACATGTTGCATGTTTGGTGTAGGAATTATGATGAAAAACATTTTTATTGCTTATTTCGCATTATCTCAGGATTTTAAGAACATTACTGTCATAATGAGTAAAAAACTTCTTTTTGTGTTTGCAAGCCTTCAAATAGCATATGTTTAGAGTAAAACTCACAAGGATGCATCGTTTTAGGCTTTATTAGCCTATTTGCATGTGTGGTTAGGAAGTTATGTTAAAATAACTGTCAAATTGAATATAGCAGTTATAATGTCATAATGAGAAAAACCCAAATTTTGTATTTGTAAACCTTACCAAATTACCTGATTCTGGTAAAACTCACATAGATACAATATTATAGGCATTTTTAGACATAATACTTGTTCAAATTTGGAGTTATGTTTATATATATTTCATATTTGGTATGACAGTTATAATGTTATATTGAATTAAAAAAACTAACTTGCCTCTTTGCAAAACTTACAAAAGATATGTTTTCTAGTAAAACTAACAAAGATACATATGTTCATGCATTATTAGACATGTTGCAGGTTTGGTGTAGGAATTATTTTGAAAAAACATTTTTATTGCTTATTTCGCATTATCTCAGGATTTTAAGAACATTACTGTCATAATGAGTAAAAAACTACTTTTTGTGTTTGCAAGCCTTAAAATAGTATATGTTTCGGTAAAACTCACATGGATGCATTGTTTTAGGCTTTATTAGCCTATTTTGCATGTGTGGTTAGAAGTTATGTTTAAATAACTGTCAAATTGAATGTAGCAGTTATCTGTCATTATGAGTAAACCCCTAATTTATGTAATTGTACACCTTACCATATTGACTGATTCTTGTAAAATTCACATAGATACAATATTTTAGGCATTTTTAGACATAATGCATGTTTAGTTTTGGAGTTATGTTTATATAACTTTCATATTTGGTATGACAGTTATACTTTCATATTGAATTAAAAAAACTAACTTGCCTCTTTGCAAAACCTACAAAAGATAATTTTGTAGTAAAACTAACAAAGATACATTTCTTCAGGCATTATTAGACATGTTGCATGTTTGGTGTAGGAATTATGTTGAAAAACATTTTTATTGCTTATTTCGCATTATCTCAGGATTTTAAGAACATTACTGTCATAAAGAGTAAAAAATACTTTTTGTGTTTGCAAGCCTTTAAATAGAAAATGTTTCCAGTAAAACTCACAAGGATACATTGTTTTAGGCTTTATTAACCTATTTGCATGTGTGATTAGGAAGTTATGTTTAAATAACAGTTTAATTGAATGTAGCAGTTATACTGTCATTATGAAAAAAAAACAAATTTTGTATTTGGAAACCCTACCAAATTACCTGATTCTGGTGAAACTCACATAGATACAATATTACAGGCAATTTTAGACACAATGCATGTTCAGTTTTGGAGTTATGTTTATATAACTTTCATATTTGGTATGTCAGTTATACTGTCATATTGTATTAAAAAAAACTAACTTGAGTCTTTGTAAAACTTACAAAAGATATTTTTTCTAGTATAACTAACAAAGATACATGTATCCAGGCATTATTAGACATGTTGCATGTTTGGTGTAGGAATTATGATGAAAAACATTTTTATTGCTTATTTCGCATTATCTCAGGATTTTAAGAACATTACTGTCATAATGAGTAAAAAACTTCTTTTTGTGTTTGCAAGCCTTCAAATAGCATATGTTTAGAGTAAAACTCACAAGGATGCATCGTTTTAGGCTTTATTAGCCTATTTGCATGTGTGGTTAGGAAGTTATGTTAAAATAACTGTCAAATTGAATATAGCAGTTATAATGTCATAATGAGAAAAACCCAAATTTTGTATTTGTAAACCTTACCAAATTACCTGATTCTGGTAAAACTCACATAGATACAATATTATAGGCATTTTTAGACATAACACTTGTTCAAATTTGGAGTTATGTTTATATATATTTCCTATTTGGTATGACAGTTATAATGTTATATTGAATTAAAAAAACTAACTTGCCTCTTTGCAAAACTTACAAAAGATAATTTTTCTAGTAAAACTAAAAAAGATACATGTCTTCAGGCATTATTAGACATGTTGCATGTTTGGTGTAGGAATATTGTTGAAAAACATTTTTATTGCTTATTTCGCACTATCTCAGGATTTTAAGAACATTACTGTCATAATGAGTAAAAAATTACTTTTTGTGTTTGCAAACCTTAAAATAGCATATGTTTCGAGTAACACTCACAAGCATGCATTGTTTTAGGCTTTAATAACCTATTTTGCATGTGTGGTTAGGGAGTTATGTTTAAATAACTGTCAAATTGAATGTAGCAGTTATCTGTCATTATGAGTAAACCCCTAATTTTTGTAATTGTACACCTTACCAAATTACCTGATTCTTGTAAAACTCAAATAGATTCAATATTTTAGGCATTTTTAGACAAAATGCATGTTTAGTTTTGGAGTTATGTTTATATAACTTTCATATTTGGTATGACAGTTATACTTTCATATTGAATTAAAAAAACTTAACTTGCCTCTTTGCAAAACTTACAAAAGATAATTTTTCTAGTAAAACTAACAAAGATACATATCTTCACGCATTATTAGACAGCTTGCATGTTTGGTGTAGGAATCATGTTGAAAAACATTTTTATTGCTTATTTCGCATTATCTCATTATTTTAAGAACATTACTGTCATAATGAGTAAAAAACTACTTTTTGTGTTTGCAAGCCTTAAAATAGCATATGTTTCGAGAAAAACTCACATGGATGCATTGTTTTAGGCTTAATTAACCTATTTTGCATGTGTGGTTAGGGAGTTATGTTTAAATAACAGTCAAATTGAATGTAGCAGTTAAACAGTCATTATGAAAAAAAAACAATTTTTGTATTTGTAAACCTTACCAAATTACCAGATTCTTGTGAAACTCACATAGATACAATATTTTAGGCATTTTTAGACATTAATGCATGTTCAATTTTGGAGTTATGTTTATATATATTTCATATTTGGTTTGACAGTTATACTGTCATATTGAATTAAAAAAACTAACTTGCCTTTTTGCAAAACTTACAAAAGATAATTTTTCTAGTAAAACTAACAAAGATTCATGTCTTCAGGCATTATTAGACATGTTGCATGTTTGGTGTAGGAATTAAGTTGAAAAACATTTTTATTGCTTATTTCGCATTATCTCAGGATTTTAAGAACATTACTGTCATAATGAGTAAAAAACTACTTTTTGTGTTTGCAAGCCTTAAAATAGCAAATGTTTCGAGTAAAACTTACAAGGATGCATTGTTTTAGGCTTTATTAGCCTATTTTGCATGTGTGGTTAGAAGTTATGTTTAAATAACTCAAATTGAATGTAGCAGATATCTGTCATTATGAGTAAACCCTTAATTTATATAATTGTACACCTTACCAAATTAACTGATTCTGGTGAAACTCACATAGATACAATATTACAGGCAATTTTAGACACAATGCATGTTCAGTTTTGGAGTTATGGTTATATAACTTTCATATTTGGTATGACAGTTATACTGTCATATTGAATTAAAAAAACTTATTTGCCTCTTTGCAAAACTTACAAAAGATAATTTTTCTAGTAAAACTAAAAAAGATACATGTCTTCAGGCATTATTAGACATGTTGCATGTTTGGTGTAGGAATATTGTTGAAAAACATTTTTATTGCTTATTTCGCACTATCTCAGGATTTTAAGAACATTACTGTCATAATGAGTAAAAAACTACTTTTTGTGTTTGCAAACCTTAAAATAGCATATGTTTCGAGTAACACTCACAAGCATGCATTGTTTTAGGCTTTAATAACCTATTTTGCATGTGTGGTTAGGGAGTTATGTTTAAATAACAGTCAAATTGAATGTAGCAGTTAACTGTCATTATGAGTAAACCCCTAATTTATGTAATTGTACACCTTACCAAATTAACTGATTCTTGTAAAACTCACATAGATACAATATTTAGGCATTTTTAGACATAATACATGTTCCGTTTTGGAGTTATGTTTATATAACTTTCATATTTGGTATGACAGTTATACTGTCATATTGTATTAAAAAAAACTAGCTTGAGTCTTTGTAAAACTTACAAAAGATACATTTTCTAGTAAAACTAACAAAGATACATGTCTTCAAGCATTATTAGACATGTTTGGTGTAGGAATTATGTTGAAAAACATTTTTATTGCTTTTTTTGCATTATCTCAGGATTTTAAGAACATTACTGGCATATTGAGTAAAAAACTACTATGGAAGTATACTGTCACATTCAATCTGACTGTTTTTTAAACATAACTCCTAAATCATGCAAGTAAAATGTCAAATAATGCCTGGAGAAATGTATCTTTGTAAGTTTTACAGGAAAAAAATAGTTTGTAAGGTTTGTAAAGACACAAGTTAGCTTTTTTTTTACTCAATATGACAGTATAACTGTCATACTAAATATGAAAGTTGAATAAACATAACACCAAAACCAAACTTGCAATCCGTCTAAAAATGCCTGTAATATTGAATATATGTGAGTTTTACCAGAATCAGTTATTTTGGTAAAGTTTACAAATACAAAAATTGGGTTTTACTCTTAATGACAGTATAACTGCCATATTCAAAATAACAGTTATTTAAACATAGCTCCTAAACCAAATATGCTAAATGGCTAATAATGCCTGGAGAAATGAATCTTTGTGAGTTTTACTAGAAAAAAAATTTTTTGTAAGGTTTGTAAAGACAAAAGTTAGTTGTTTATTTACTCAATATGATGGTATAACTGTCATACTATATATGAAAGTTAGATAAACATAATTCCAAATCCAAACTCCTAAACCAAACTTGCAGTCTGTCTTAAACTGCCTGTAATATTTAATCTATGTGAGTTTTGACAGAATCAGGTATTTTGGTAAGGTTTACAAATACAAAACTTGGGTTTTACTCATAATGACAGTATAACTGCAACTTTTGATATGACAGTTATTTAAAAATGACTCCTAAACCAAACATGATAAATGACTAATAATGCCTGGAGAAATGTAAGTTTGTGAGTTTTACTGGGAAAAAAATAATGTGTAAGGTTTATAAAGACACAAGTTATTTGTTTTATTTAATATGATGATATAACTGTCATACTAAATATGAAAGTTATATAAACATAACTCCAAAACCTAAATGCATTTTGTCTAAAAATGCCTGTAATACTGTATCTTTTTGAGTTTTACCAGAATCAGGTATTTTGGTAAGGTTGACAAATACAAACATTAGGTTTTACTCATAATGACAGT
Source organism: Nerophis lumbriciformis (assembly GCF_033978685.3). Taxonomy (NCBI): domain Eukaryota; kingdom Metazoa; phylum Chordata; class Actinopteri; order Syngnathiformes; family Syngnathidae; genus Nerophis; species Nerophis lumbriciformis. Next base: position 42,898,210 of record NC_084555.2, read on the forward strand.
ATACTGCCACATTCAATATGACGACTATTTAAACATTACTCCAAAACCAAACATGCATTATGTCTAAAAAATTCCTATAATTTTGTATCTACGTGAGTTTTACTAGAATCAGTTGTTTTTGTAAGGTTTACAAATACAAAATATTAGTTTTTCTCATAATGAGAGTATACTGTCACAATCAATCTGACAAAATGGCTAATAATGCCTAGAGGAATGTATCTTTGTGAATTTTACTGGAACAAATATTTTGTAAGGTTTGTAAAGACACACGTTAGTTTTTTTTACTTAATTTTACAGTATAGCTGTCATACTATATATGAAAGTTTTATAAACATAACTCCAAAACCAAACATGCAATCCGTCTAAAAATGTCTGTAATATTTATTATATGTAAGTTTTATCAGAATCAGGTATTTTGGTAAGGTCTACAAATCAAAAAATTTAGTTTTACTCATAGTGACAGTATAACTGCCACACTCAGTATGACAGTTATTTAACCATAACTCCTAAAACACAAATGCAAAATGACTAATAATGCCTAGAGAAATGTATATTTGTGAATTCTACTGGAAAAAAATATTTTGTAAGGTTTGTAAAGATACAAATTAGTGTTTTATTACTCAATATGATGGTATAACTGTCATACTAAATATGAAAGTTATATAAACATAACTCCAAAACCAAACATACATGTCTAAAAATTCCTTTAAAATTGTATCGATGTGGGTTTTACCAGATACAGGTTTTTTGGTAAGGTTTACAAATACAAAAAATAGGTTTTACTCATAATGACAGTATAACTGCCACATTCAATATGACAGTTATTTAAACATAACTCCTAAACCAAACATGTTAAATGGCTAATAATGCCTGGGGAAATGTATCTTTGTGAGTTTAACTGGAAAAAAAAATATTTTGTAAGGTTTGTAAAGACAAAAGTTAGTTTTTTTTACTCATAATGACAGTATAACTGCCACATTCAAAATGACAGTTATATAAACATAACGCCAAAACCAAACATGCATTATGTCTAAAAATGCCTGTAATATTAAATCTATGTGAGTTTGACCAGAATCAGGTATTTTGGTAAGGTTTACAAATAAAAAAGTAGGTTTTACTCATAATGACAGTATAACTGCCACGTTCAAAATTACAGTTATTTAAACATAACTCCTAATTTAAACATGCTGAATGGCTAATACTGCCTGGAGAAAGGTATCTTTGTGAGTTTAACTGGAAAATAAAAATATTTTGTAAGGTTTGTAAAGACACAAGTTAAGCTTTTTTATTCAATATGTTTGTATAACTGTCATAATAAATGTAAAAGATACATAAACATAACTCCAAAACCAAACATGCATTATGTCTAAAAATGCCTGTAATTTTGTATACATGTGAGTTTTACTAGAATCAGTTGTTTTTGTAAGGTTTACAAATACAACATATTAGTTTTACTCATTATGACAGTATACTGTCACATTTAATCTGACAAAATGGCTAATAATGCCTTGAGGAATGTATCTTTGTGATTTTTACTGGAAAAAATATTTTGTAATGTTTGTAAAGACACGAGTTAGTTTTTTTTTTTTTTTACACAATTTTACAGTATAGCTGTCATACGATATATGAAAGTTATATAAACACAACTCCAAAACCAAATATGCAATATGCGAATTTTATCAGAATCAGGTATTTTGGTAAGGTTTACAAAAACAAAAATTAGGTTTTACTCATAGTGACAGTATAACTGCCACACTCAATATGACAGTTATTTAAACATAACTCCTAAAACACAAATGCAAAATGACTAATAATGCCTAGGAAAGGTATATTTGTGAATTTTACTGGAAAACAATATTTTGTAAGGTTTGTAAAGATACAAATTAGTTTGTTTTTTTACTCAATATGATGGTATAACTTTCATACTAAATATGAAAGTTATATAAACATAACTCCAAAACCAAACATGCTTTATGTCTAAAAATTCCTGTAATATTGTATAGATGTGGTGCAAAAAATAGGTTTTACTCATAATGACAGTATAACTGCCACACTCAATATGACAGTTATTTAAACATAACTCCTAAACCAACCATGATAAATGGCTAATTATACCTGGAGAAATGTATCTTTGTGAGTTTTCTGGAGAAAAAAAAGAAGTAAGGTTTATAAAGACAAAAAGATATTTTTTTTTACTCAATATAATTGTATAACTGTCATACTAAATATGAAAGTTGTTTAAACATAACTCCAAAACCAAACATGCATTATGTCTAAAAATGCCTGCAATATTGTATCTATGTGATTTTTACCAGAATCAGGTATTTTTGGTAAGGTTTACAAATACAAAAATTAGGTTTTACTCATAATGACAGTATACTACTACATTCAGTCTGACAGTTATTTAAACATAACTCCTAAACCAAACATGATAAATAGCTAATAATGCCTGGAAAAATGTATATAAACATAACTCCAAAACCAAACATGCATCATGTCTAAAAATGCCTGTAATATTGTATCTATGTGAGTTTTACTAGAATCAGGTATTTTGTTAAGGTTTACATATACAAAAATTAGGTTTTACTCACTATGACAGTATACTGTCACATTCAATCTGACTGTTATTTAAACACAAATTCTAAACCACAGATGCAAAATGGCTAATAATAACTGGAGAAATGTATTTTTGTGAGTTTTACTGGAAAAAAAATATTTTGTAAGGTTTGTATAGACACAAGTTAGTTTTTTTTACACAATATGATGGAAACATGCTTTATGTCTAAACAATTCTGTAATATTTTATCCATGTGAGTTTTATCAGAATCAGTTATTTTGGTAATTTTACAAATACCAAAATTAGGTTTTACTCATAATGACAGTATATCTGCCACACTCAATATGACAGTTATTTAAACATAACTCTAAACCAAACATGGTTAATGGCTAATAATGCCTGGAGAAATGTATCTTTGTGAGTTTTACAGGAAAAACATTTTTTTTAAGGTTTATAAAGACACAAGTTAGTTTTTTTTACTCAATATGACAGTATAACTGTAATACTAAATGTAAAAAATACATAAACATAACTCCAAAACCAAACATGCATTATGTCTAAAAATGCCTGTAATATTGTATCAATGTGAGTTTTACTAGAATCAGTTGTTTTTGTAAGTTTTTCAAATACAAAATATTGGTTTTACTCACTATGACAGTATACTGTCACATTCAATCTGACAGCTATTTAAAAATAACTCCTAAACCACACATGCAAAATGACTAATAATGCCGAGAAAAATGTATCTATCTGAATTTTATTGGAAAAAAATATTTTGTGAGGTTTTTAAAATTACGAGTTTGTTATTTTTTTACTCAATTTGACAGTATAACTGTCATACTAAATATGAAAGTTATATACACATAACTCTAAAACCAAACTTGCAATCCGTCTACAAATGCCTGTAATATTGAATCTATGTGAGTTTTACCAAAATCAGGTATTTTGGTAAGGTTTACAAATACAAAATTTAGGTTTTACTCATAATGACAGTATAACTGCCACACTCAATATGACAGTTTTTTAAACATAACTCTTAAAAAACAAATGCAAAATGACTAATAATGCCTGGAAAAATGTATCTTTGTGAATTTTAATGAAATTTTTTTTTTTGTAGGTTTGTAAAGACACAAATTAGTTTTTTTTTTACTCAATATGATGGTATAACTGTCATACTGAATATGAAAGTTATATAAACATAACTCCAAAACCAAACATGTTTTATTTCTAAAAATTCCTGTAATATTGTATATATGTGAGTTTTACCAGAATCAGGTATTTTGGTAAGGTTTACAAATACAAAAAATAGTTTTTACTCATAATGACAATATAACTGCCACATTTAACATGACAGGTATTTAAACAAAGCTACTAAACCAAACATGATAAATGGCTAATAATGCCTGGAGAAATGTATCTTTGTGAGTTTTACAGGAAAAAAAATAATTTCTAAGGTTTATAAAGACACAAGGTAGTTTTTTTTACTCAATATGATGGTTTAACCGTCATACTAAATATGAAAGTTATATAAACATAACTCCAAAAACAAACATGAATTTTGTCTAAAAATACCTGTAATATTGTATCTATGTGAGTTTTACCAGAATCAGGTATTTTGGTAAGGTTTACAAATACAAAAATTAGGTTTTACTCACTATGACAGTATACTGTCACATTCAATCTGACAGTTATGTAAACATAACTCCTAAAACACACATGCAAAATGGCTAATAATGCCTGGAGAAATGTATCTTTGTGAGTTTTACTAGGAAAAATAATTTGTAAGGTTTGTAAAGACACACGTTAGTTTTTTTTACTCAATATGACAGTATAACTGTCATACTACATGCAGAAAATATATAAACATGACTCAAAACCAAACTTGCAATCCGTCTAAAAATGTCTGTAGTATTAAATATATGTGAGTTTTACCAAAATGAGGTATTTTGGTAAGGTTGACAAATAAAAAAAATAGGTTTTACTGATAGTGACATTATAAGTGCCACACTCAATATGACAGTTATTTAAACATAAGTCATAAACGACACATGAAAATGGCTATTAAACCTGGAGAAATGTATCTTTGTTAGTTTTACTAGAGTAATGATCTTTTGTAAGGTTTACAAAGACACAAGTTTTTTTTACTCAATATGACGGTATACTGTCAAACTAAATAAAAAAGTTATAGAAACATAACTCCAAAACCTAACTCAAAAACCAAACATGCAATCCATTTAAAAATGCCTGTAATATTGAATACATGTGAGTTTTATCAGAATCAGGTATTTTGGTAAGGTTTACAAAAACAAAAATTAGGTTTTACTCATAGTGACAGTATAACCGCCACACTCAATATGACAGTTAATTAAACATAACTCCTAAAACACAAATGCAAAATGACTATATATATATTTGAGGTATATTTGTGAATTTTACTGGAAAAAAATATTTTTAAGGTTTGTAAAGATACAAATTATTTTTTGTTTTTTACTCAATATGATGGTATAACTTTCATACTAAATATGAAAGTTATATAAACATGACTCCAAAACCAAACATGCTTTATGTCTAAAAATTCTTGTAATATTGTATCGATGTGGGTTTTACCAGAATCAGGTATTTTGGTAAAGTTTACAAATACAAAAAATAGGTTTTACTCACTATGACAGTATACTGTCACATTCGATCTGACAGTTATTTAAACATAACTCCTAAACCACACATTCAAAATGACTAATAATGCCTGGAGAAATGTATCTCTGTGAATTTTTCTGGAAAAAAATATTTTGTAAGGTTTGTTATAACACAAGTTTTTTTTACTCAATATGACAGCAGTATACTGTCATAGTGAGTAAAACCAATATTTTGTATTTGCGAACCTTACAAAAAAGACTGATTCTAGTAAAACTCGCATGGATACAATATTACAGTTTTTTTTTAGATAATATGCATGTTTGGTTTTGGAGTTATGTTTATATAACTTTTACATTTAGAATGAAAGTTATAATGTCATATTGAGTAAAAAAAATAACTTGTCTTTACAAAATAACAATTTTTTCCAAGCATTATTAGCCATTTTGCATGTGTGGTTTAGGAGTTATATTTAAATAACTGTCATATTGAGTGTGGCAATTATACTGTCATTATGAGTAAAACCTTATTTTTGTATTTGTAAACCTTACCAAAATACCTGATTGTAGTAAAACTCACATAGATACAATATTACAGGCATTTTTTGGCATAATGCATGTTTGGTTTTGGAGTTATGTTTATATAACTTTCATATTTAGTATGACAGTTATACTGTCATATTAAGTAAAAAAAACTAACTTGTGTCTTTACAAACCTTACAAAATATTTTTATTTTTTTTCAGTAAAACCCACAAAGATACATTTCTCCAGGCATTATTAGTCATTTTCTATGTGTGGTTTAGGAGCTATGTTTAAATAACTGTCAGATTGAATGTGACAGCATACTGTCATAGTGAGTAAAACCAATATTTTGTATTTGTAAACCTTAAAAAAAAAATGATTCTAGTAAAACTCACATGGATACAATGTTACAGGCATTTTTAGACATAATGCATGTTTAGTTTTGGAGTTTTGTTTATATACATTTTACATTTAGTATGACAATTATACTGTCATATGGAGTAAAAAACAACTAACTTGTGTCTTTACAAACCTTACAAAAATGTTGTTTTTTTTCAGTAAAACTAACAAAGATGCATTTCTCCAGTCATTATTAGCCATTTAGCATGTTGGGTTTACGAGTTATGTTTAAATAACTGTCATTTTGAACATTGCAGTTATACTGTCATTATGAGTAAAACCTAATTTTTGTATTTGTAAACCTTACCAAAATACCTGTTTCTGGTAAAACTCACATAGATTCAATACTACAGGCATTTTTAGACGGATTGCATGTTTGGTTTTGAAGTTATGTTTATATAACTTTCAAATTTAGTAAGACAGTTATACCATCATATTGAGTAAAAAAAACTATATTGTGTCCAAACAAACCTTACAAAATATTTTTTTTCCGGTAAAACTCACAAAAATACATTTCTCCAGGCATTATTAGCCATTTTGCATCTGTGGTTTAGAATGTATGTTTAAATAACAGTCATATTGAATGTGACAGTATACTGTCATAGTGAGTAAAACCAAAATGTTGTATTTGCAAACCTTACAAAAACAAATTATTCTACTAAAACTCACTTGGATACAATATTATAGGCATTTTAAGACATAATGCATGTTTGGTTTAGGAATTATGTTGAAAAACAATTTTGTTGCTTTTTTTGCATTATATCAGGATTTTAAAAACATCACTGTCATATTGAGAAAAAAACTACTTTTTTTAATTGCAAGCCTTAAAAAAGCATATGTTCGAGTAAATCTCACAAGGATACATTGTTTTAGGCATTATTAGCATTTTTGCATGTGTGGTTTAGGAGTTATGTTTAAATAACTGTCAGATTGAATGTGACAGTATACTGTCATAGTGAGTAAAATCAATATTTTGTATTTGCAAACCTTACAAAAACAACTTATTCTAGTAAAACTCACATGGATTCAATATTACAGGCATTTTTAGATATAAAGCATGTTTGGTTTTGGAGATATGTTTATATAAATTTTACATTTAGTATGAGAGTTACACTGTCATATGGAGTAATAAAAACTAACTTGTGTCTTTACAAACCTTACAAAAAAAATTTTTTCCCAGTAAAACTCACAAAAATGCATTTCGCCAGTCATAATTAGCCATTTAGCATGTTTGGTTTAGGAGTTATGTTTAAATAACTGTCATTTTGAATGTGGGAGTTATTCTGTCTATGAGTAAAACCTAATTTTTGTATTTGTAAACCTTACCAAAATACCTGATTCTGGTAAAACTCACAGAGACTCAATATTACAGGCATTTTTAGACGGATTGCATGTTTGGTTTTGGAGTTAAGTTTATATAACTTTCATATATAGTATGACATTTACATTGTCAAATTGAGTAAAAAAAACTAACTTGTGTTTTTACAAACCTTACAAAAAAAATTTTTTCCAGTAAAATTCACTGAGATACATTTTTCCAGGCATTATTAGTCATTTTGCATGTGTGGTTTAGGAGTTATGTCAGATTGAATGTAACAGTATACTGTCATAGTGAGTAAAACCAATATTTTGTATTTGCAAAACCTTACAAAAACAACTGATTCTACTAAAACTCACATGGATACAATATTACAGGCATTTTTAGACATAATGCATGTTTGGTTTTGGAGTTTTAATTATATAACTTTTACATTTAGTATGACAGTTATACTGTCATATTGAGTAAAAGAAACTAACTTGTGTCTATACAAACCTTACAAAATATTTCTTTCCAGTACTAGGTATTTTGGTAAGGTTTACAAATAAAAAAATTAAGTTTTACTCATAATGACAGTATAACTGCCACGTTCAAAATGACAAATATTTAAACATAACTCCTAAACCAAACTTGCTATATGGCTAATAATGCCTGGAGAAAGGAATCTTTGTGAGTTTTAATGGAAAAACAATATTTTGTAAGGTTTGTAAAGACACAAGTTAGTTTTGTTTTACTCAATATGACAGTATAACTGTCATACTTAATGTAAAAGTTGTATAATTATAACTAAAAAACCAAACATGCATTATATCTAAAATTGCCTGTAACGATGTATCCATGTGAGTTTTATTAGAATCAGTTGTTTTTGTAAGTTTTGCAAATACAAAATATTGGTTTTACTCACTATGACAGTATACTGTCACATTCAATCTGACAGTTATTTAAACAAAACTCCTATACCACACATTAAAAGTGACTAATAATAACTGGAGAAATGTATCTCTGTGATTTTTTCTGGAAACATTTTTTTTTTTTTAAGTTTGTAAAAACACGTTAGTTTTTTTTTTACTCAATATGACAGCAGTATACTGTCATAGTGAGTAAAACCAATATTTTGTATTTGCAAACCTTACAAAAACAACTGATTCTAGTAAAACTCACATGGATACAAAATTACAGGCATTTTTTGATATAATACATGTTTGGTTTTGAAGTTATGTTTATATAACTTTTACATTTAGTATGACAGTTATAATGTCATATTGAATAAAAAAAATAACTTGTGTCTTTACAAACCTTACAATTTTTTTTTTCCAGTAAAACTCACAAATATAAATTTTTCCAAGCATTATTAGCCATTTTGCATGTGTGGTTAGGGTTAGGGTTAGGGTTAGGGGTTAGGGTTAGGGTTAGGGTTAGGGTTAAAGTTGGTAAAACCCACACCGATACAATATTCCAGGAATTTTTAGACATAAAGCATGTTTTGGAGTTATGTTTATATGACTTTCATATTTAGTATGACAGTTATACCATTATTTTGAATTTAAAAAAAATAATTTTTATCTTTACAAATCTTACAAAATATTGTTTTCCAGTAAAATTCACAACTATACATTTCTCTAAGCATTATTAGTCATTTTGCATTTGTGTTTTAGGAGTTATGTTTAATTAACTGTCATATTGAGCGTGGCAGTTATATCTATGAGTAAAACCTAATTTTTGTATTCGTAAACCTTACCAAAATACCTGAATCTGATAAAACTCACATATATTCAATATTACAGGCATTTTTTGACGGATTGCATATTTGGTTTTGGAATTATGTTCATATAACTTTCATATATAGTATGAGAGCTAAACTGTTAAATTGTGTAAAAAAAACTAACTTGTGTCTTTACAAACCTTCCAAAATATTTTTCCAGTAAAACTCACAAATATACATTCCTCAAGGCCATTTTGTCAGTATACTGTCCATATGAGTAAAACTAATAGTTTGTATTTGTAAACCTTACAAAAACAACTGATTATAGTAAAACTCACATGGATACAAAATTATAAGCATTTTTAAACACAATGTATGTTTGGTGGCAGTCAATGTGGCAGTTATACTGTCATTATGGGTAAAACCTAATTTTTGTAATTGTAAACCTTACCAAAATACCAGATTCTGGTAAAACTCACATAGATTCAATATTACAGGCATTTTTAGACATAATGTATGTTTGGTTTTGGAGTTATATTTATATAACTTTCATATTTAGTATGACAGTTATACCATCATATTAAATAAAAAAAACTAACTTGTGTCTTTATAAACCTTACAAATTATTTGTTTCCAGTAAAACTCACACTGATACATTTCTCCAGGCATTATTAGCCATTTATCATGTTTGGTTTAGGAGTTATGTTTAAATAACTGTCATATCAAATGTTGCAGTTATACTGTCATTATGAGTAAAACCCAAGTTTTGTATTTGTAAACCTTACCAAAATACCTGATTCTGGTAAAACTCACATAGATTAAATATTACAGGCAGTTTAAGACATATTGCAAGTTTGGTTTAGGAGTTTGGTTTTGGAATTATGTTTATATAACTTTCATATTTAGTATGACGGTTATACCATGATATTGAGTAAAAAAAAACTAACTTTTGTCTTTACAAACCTTACAAAATATTTTTTTCTAGTAAAAATCACAAAGCTACATTTCTCCAGGCATTATTAGCCATGTATCATGTATGGTTTAGGAATTATGTTTAAATAACTGTCATGTTGAGTGTGGCAGTATACTGTCATAGTGAGTAAAACCTAATTTTTGTATTTGTAAACCTTACCAAAATACCTGATTCTGGTAAAACTCACATAGATACAATATTACAGGAATTTTTAGACATAAAACCTTTTTGGTTTTGGAGTTATGTTTATATAACTTTCATATTTAGTATGACAGTTATACCATCATATTGCGTAAAAAAAACAAATTTGTGTCTTTACAAACCTTACAAAATATTTTTTTCCATTAATATTCACAAAGATACATTTTTCCAGGCATTCATAGTCATTTTGCATTTGTTTTTTTAGGAGTTATGTTTAAAAAACTGTCAAATTGAGTGTGGCAGTTATACTGTCATTATGAGTAAAACCTAATTTTTGTATTTGTAAACCTTACCAAAATACCTGATTTTGGTAAAACTCACATAGATTCAATATTACAGGCATTTTTAGACGGATTGCAAGTTTGGTTTTGGAGTTATGTGTATATAACTTTCATATTTAGTATGACAGTTATACTGTCAAATTGAGTAAAAAATAACAAACTTGTAATGTTACAAACCTTAGAAAATATTTTTTTCCAGTAAAATTCACAGAGATACATTTTTCTCGGCATTATTAGTCATTTTGCATGTGTGGTTTAGGAGTTATGTTTAAATAACAGTGAGATTGAATGTGACAGTATACTGTCATAGTGAGTAAAACCAAATTTTTGTATTTGTAAGCCTTAACAAAATACCTGATTCTAGTAAAACTCACATAGATTAAATATTACAGGCATTTTTAGACGGATTGCATGTTTGGTATTGGAGTTATGTTTATATAACTTTTACTTTTATTATGACAGTTATACAAACATATTGAATAAACATTTTTGTATTTTGTAATTTTTGTATTTATAAACCTTACCAAAATTCCTGATTCTGGTAAAACTCACATTGATACAATATTACAGGCATTTTAAGACATAAGGCATGTTTGGTTTTGGAGTTATGATTATAGACATTTTTCCAGGCATTATTAGCTATTTATCATGTTTGGTTTAGGAGTTATGTTTAAATAACTGTCATATCAAATAATTTCAGTTATGAGTAAAACCCAAGTTTTGTATTTGTAAACCTTATCAAAATACCTGATTCTGGTAAAACTCATATAGATTCAATATTACAGGCAGTTTAAGACGGATTGCAAGTTTGGTTTAGGAGTTTGGTTTTGGAATGATGTTTATATTACTTTTATATTTACTTTGACAGTTATACCATCATATTGAGTAAAAAAAAAAAAAAAAAAAAAATTTCTAGTAAAACTCACAAAGATACATTTCTCCAGGCATTATTAGCTATTTAGCATGTTTGGTTAAGGAGTTATGTTTAAATAACTGTTATTTTGAATATGGCAGTTATACTGTCATTATGAGTAAAACCCAATTTTTGTATTTGTAAACCTTACCAAAATATCTGATTCTGGTAAAACTCACATAGATTCAATATTACAGGCATTTTTAGACGTATTGCAAGTTTGGTTTCTGAGTTATGTTCATTTAACTTTCATATTTAGTATGACAGTTCTACTGTCATATTAAGTAAAAAAAACTAACTTGTGTCTTTACAAACCTTATACATTTTTTTTTTCCAGGAAAACTCACAAAGATACATTTCTCCAGACATTATTAGCCATTTTGTATTTGTGGTTTAGGAGTTACAATATGTTTAAATAACTGTCAGATTGAATGTGACAGTATACTGTCATAGTGAGTAAAACCTAATTTTTGTATTTGTAAACCTTACCAAAAATGGTAAAAATCACATGGATACAATATTCCAGGCATTTTTAGACATAATGCATGTTTGGTTTTGGAGTTATGTTTATATACATTTTTCCAGGCTTTATTAGCTATTATCATGTTTGGTTTAGGAGTTATGTTTAAATAACTGTCAGATTGCATGTGACAGTATACTGTCATTATGAGTAAAACCTATTTTTTGTATTTGTAAACCAACCAAAATACCTTATTCTGGTAAAACCCACATCGATACAATATTACAGGAATTTTTTAGACATAAAACATGTTTGGTTTTGGAGTTATGTTTATATAACTTTCATATTTAGTATGACAGTTATACCAACATATTGAGTAAAAAAAAACTAATTTGTATCTTTACAAACAAAATATTGTTTTCCAGTAAAATTCACAAATATACATTTCTCTAGGCATTAGTAGTCATTTTGCATTTGTGTTTTAGGAGTTATGTTTAATTAACTGTCATATTGAGTGTGGCAGTTATACTATATCACTATGAGTAAAACCTAATTTTTGTATTCGTAAACCTTACCAAAATACCTGATTCTGATAAAACTCACACATATTCAATATTACAGGCATTTTTAGACAGATTGCATATTTGGTTTTGGAATTATGTTTATATAACTTTCATATATAGTATGACAGCTATATTGTTAAATTGTGTAAAAATACACAATTATTTACACAATTTAAATACCTGCCACTAGGGTGTAGCAGGTATTTTTTCAGTAAAACTCACAAAGATACATTCCTCAAGGCATTATTAGCCATTTTGTCGGATTAATTGTGACAGTATACTGTCATTATGAGTAAAACTAATATTTTGCATTTGTAAACCTTACACAAACAACTGATTCTAGTAAAACTCACATGGATACAAAATTATAAGCATTTTTAGACATAATGCATGTTTGGTGGCAGTCAATGTGGCAGTTATACTGTCATTATGAGTAAAACCTAATTTTTGTATTTTTCAACCTTACCAAAATACCTGATTCTGGTAAAACTCACATAGATACAATATTACAGGCATTTTTAGACATAATGCATGTTTGGTTTTGGAGTTATGTTTATATAACTTTCATATTTAGTATGACAGTTATACCATCATATTAAATAAAAAAAACTAACTTGTGTCTTTATAAACCTTACAAATTATTTGTTTCCAGTAAAATTCACAATGATACATTTCTCCAGGCATTATTAGCCATTTATCATGTTTGGATTAGGAGTTATGTTTAAATAACTGTCATATCAAATGTTGCAGTTATACTGTCATTATGAGTAAAACCCAGGTTTTGTATTTGTAAACCTTACCAAAATACCCTATTCTGGTAAAACTCACATAGATTCAATATTACAGGCAGTTTAAGACAGATTGCAAGTTTGGTTTAGGAGTTTGTTTTTGGAATTATGTTTATATAACTTTCATATTTAGTATAACAGTTATACCATCATATTGAATAAAAAAAAACTAACTTGTGTCTTTACAAACCTTACAAAATATTTTTTTCTAGTAAAAATCACAAAGATACATTTCTCCAGGCATTATTAACCATTTTGCATGTGTGGTATAGGAGTTATGTTTACATAACTGTCATATTAAATGTGGCAGTTTTACTGTCATTATGAGTAAAACCATATTTGTGTATATGTAAACCTTACCAAAATACCTGATTCTGGTAAAACTCACATAGATACAATACTAAAGGCATTTTTAGACATAATGCATGTTTGGTTTTGGACTTATGTTTGTATACATTTTTCCAGGCATTATTAGCCATTTATCATGTTTGGTTTGGCTCTCTGAGCTGCCACCTTAATGTGGTAGAGGAGTTTGCGTGTCCCAATGATCCTAGGAGCTATGTTGTCCGGGGGCTTTATGCCCCCTGGTAGGGTCTCCCAAGACAAACTGGTCCTAGGTGAGGGATCAGACAAAGAGCAGCTCGAAGACCTCCATGAAATATAAAAACCAAGGACCCAGATTTCCCTCGCCCGGACGCGGGTCATCGGGGCCCCCCTCTGGAGCACGATGGCGAGCGCCTGGTGGCCGGGCCTGTCCCCGAAGAGCACAGCCCGAAGAGGCAACATGGGTCCCCCCTCCAATGGGCTCACCACCCATAGCAGGGGTCATAGAGGTCGGGTGCGATGTGAGCTGGGCGGCAGCCGAAGGCAGGGCACTTGGCGGTCCGATCCTCGGCTACAGAAGCTAGCTCTTGGGACGTGGAACGTCACCTCGCTGGGGGGGAAGGAGCCTGAGCTAGTGCGCGAGGTGGAGAAGTTCCGGCTAGATATAGTCGGACTCACTTCGACGCACAGCAAGGGCTCTGGAACCAGTTCTCTCGAGAGGGGCTGGACTCTCTTCCACTCTGGCGTTGCCGGCAGTGAGAGGCGACGGGCTGGGGTGGCAATTCTTGTTTCCCCCCGGCTCAGAGCCTGTACGTTGGAGTTCAACCCGGTGGACGAGAGGGTAGCTTCCCTCCGCCTTCGGGTGGGGGAACGGGTCCTGACTGTGGTTTGCGCTTACGCGCCAAACCGCAGATCAGAGTACCCACCCTTTTTGGATTCACTTGAGTGAGTACTTGAGAGTGCTCCCCCGGGTGATTCCCTCGTTCTACTGGGGGACTTCAATGCTCATGTTGGCAACGACAGTGAAACCTGGAGAGGCGTGATTGGGAAGAATGGCTGCCCGGATCTGAACCCGAGCGGTGTTTTGTTATTGGACTTTTGTGCCCGTCACAGATTGTCCATAACGAACACCATGTTCAAACATAAGGGTGTCCATATGTGCACTTGGCACCAGGACACCCTAGGCCGCAGTTCCATGATCGACTTTGTAGTTGTGTCATCGGATTTGCGGCCTCATGTTTTGGACACTCGGGTGAAGAGAGGGGCGGAGCTTTCTACCGATCACCACCTGGTGTTGAGTTGGCTGCGATGGTTGGGGAGGATGCCGGACAGACCTGGCAGGCCCAAACGCATTGTGAGGGTTTGCTGGGAACGTCTGGCAGAGTCTCCTGTCAGAGAGAGTTTCAATTCCCACCTCCGGAAGAACTTTGAACATGTCACGAGGGAGGTGCTGGACATTGAGTCTGAATGGACCATGTTCCGCGCCTCTATTGTCGAGGCGGCTGATTGGAGCTGTGGCCGCAAGGTAGTTGGTGCTTGTCGTGGCGGTAATCCTAGAACCCGTTGGTGGACACCGGCGGTGAGGGATGCCGTCAAGCTGAAGAAGGAGTCCTATCGGGTTCTTTTGGCTCATAGGACTCCTGAGGCAGCGGACAGGTACCGACAGGCCAAGCGGTGTGCGGCTTCAGCGGTCACAGAGGCAAAAACTCGGACATGGGAGGAGTTCGGGGAAACCATGGAAAACGACTTCCGGACGGCTTCGAAGCAATTCTGGACCACCATCCGCCGCCTCAGGAAGGGGAAGCAGTGCACTATCAACACCGTGTATGGTGAGGATGGTGTTCTGCTGACCTCGACTGCAGATGTTGTGGATCGGTGGAGGGAATACTTCGAAGACCTCCTCAATCCCACCAACACGTCTTCCTATGAGGAAGCAGTGCCTGGGGAGTCTGTGGTGGGCTCTCCTATTTCTGGGGCTGAGGTTGCTGAGGTAGTTGAAAAGCTCCTCGGTGGCAAGGCCCCAGGGGTAGATGAGATCCGCCCGGAGTTCCTTAAGGCTCTGGATGCTGTGGGGCTGTCTTGGTTGACAAGACTCTGCAGCATCGCGTGGACATCGGGGGCGGTACCTCTGGATTGGCAGACCGGGGTGGTGGTTCCTCTCTTTAAGAAGGGGAACCGGAGGGTGTGTTCTAACTATCGTGGGATCACACTCCTCAGCCTTCCCGGTAAGGTCTATTCAAGTGTACTGGAGAGGAGGCTACGCCGGATAGTCGAACCTCGGATTCAGGAGGAACAGTGTGGTTTTCGTCCTGGTCGTGGAACTGTGGACCAGCTCTATACTCTCGGCAGGGTCCTTGAGGGTGCATGGGAGTTTGCCCAACCAGTCTACATGTGTTTTGTGGACTTGGAGAAGGCATTCGACCGTGTCCCTCAGGAAGTCCTGTGGGGAGTGCTCAGAGAGTATGGGGTATCGGACTGTCTGATTGTGGCAGTCCGCTCCCTGTATGCTCAGTGCCAGAGCTTGGTCCGCATTGCCGGCAGTAAGTCGGACACGTTTCCAGTGAGGGTTGGACTCCGCCAAGGCTGCTCTTTGTCACCGATTCTGTTCATAACTTTTATGGACATAAATACAAAAATTACAAAATACAAAAATGTTTATTCAATATGTTTGTATAACTGTCATAATAAAAGTAAAAGTTATATAAACATAACTCCAATACCAAACATGCAATCCGTCTAAAAATGCCTGTAATATTTAATCTATGTGAGTTTTACTAGAATCAGGTATTTTGTTAAGGCTTACAAATACAAAAATTTGGTTTTACTCACTATGACAGTATACTGTCACATTCAATCTCACTGTTATTTAAACATAACTCCTAAACCACACATGCAAAATGACTAATAATGCCGAGAAAAATGTATCTCTGTGAATTTTACTGGAAAAAAATATTTTCTAAGGTTTGTAACATTACAAGTTTGTTATTTTTTACTCAATTTGACAGTATAACTGTCATACTAAATATGAAAGTTATATACACATAACTCCAAAACCAAACTTGCAATCCGTCTAAAAATGCCTGTAATATTGAATCTATGTGAGTTTTACCAAAATCAGGTATTTTGGTAAGGTTTACAAATACAAAAATTAGGTTTTACTCATAATGACAGTATAACTGCCACACTCAATTTGACAGTTTTTTAAACATAACTCCTAAAAAAACAAATGCAAAATGACTATGAATGCCTGGAAAAATGTATCTTTGTGAATATTAATGGAAAAAAATATTTTGTAAGGTTTGTAAAGACACAAATTTGTTTTTTTTACGCAATATGATGGTATAACTGTCATACTAAATATGAAAGTTATATAAACATAACTCCAAAACCAAAAAGGTTTTATGTCTGAAAATTCCTGTAATATTGTATCTATGTGAGTTTTACCAGAATCAGGTATTTTGGTAAGGTTTACAAATACAAAAATTAGGTTTTACTCACTATGACAGTATACTGCCACACTCAACATGACAGTTATTTAAACATAATTCCTAAACCATACATGATACATGGCTAATAATGCCTGGAGAAATGTAGCTTTGTGATT
Organism: Nerophis lumbriciformis; assembly: GCF_033978685.3. Taxonomy (NCBI): domain Eukaryota; kingdom Metazoa; phylum Chordata; class Actinopteri; order Syngnathiformes; family Syngnathidae; genus Nerophis; species Nerophis lumbriciformis. The sequence continues at coordinate 42,915,446 of NC_084555.2, forward strand.
TTTACTAGAAAAAAATATTTTGTAAGGTTTGTAAAGACAAAAGTTAGTTTTTTTTTACTCAATATCATGGTATAACCGTCATACTAAATATGAAAGTTATATAAACATAATTCCAAAACCAAACTCCTAAACCAAACTTGCAATATGTCTTAAACTGCCTGTAATATTTAATCTATGTGAGTTTTACCAGAATCAGGTATTTTGGTAAGGTTTACAAATACAAAAATTAGGTTTTACTCATAATGACAGTATAACTGTCAAATGCAAAATGACTAATAATGCTTAGAGAAATGTATAGTTGTGAATTTTACTGGAAAACAATATTTTGTAAGATTTGTAAAGATAAAAATTATTTTTTTTAAATTCAAAATAATGGTATAACTGTCATACTAAATATGAAAGTCATATAAACATAACTCCAAAACATGCTTTATGTCTAAAAATTCCTGGAATATTGTATCGGTGTGGGTTTTACCAACTTTAACCCTAACCCTAACCCTAACCCTAACCCCTAACCCTAACCCTAACCCTAACCACACATGCAAAATGGCTAATAATGCTTGGAAAAATTTATATTTGTGAGTTTTACTGGAAAAAAAAAATTGTAAGGTTTGTAAAGACACAAGTTATTTTTTTTATTCAATATGACATTATAACTGTCATACTAAATGTAAAAGTTATATAAACATAACTTCAAAACCAAACATGTATTATATCAAAAAATGCCTGTAATTTTGTATCCACTCAATTTGACAGTTTTTTAAACATAACTCCTAAAAAAACAAATGCAAAATGACTATGAATGCCTGGAAAAATGTATCTTTGTGAATATTAATGGAAAAAAATATTTTGTAAGGTTTGTAAAGACACAAATTTGTTTTTTTTACTCAATATGATGGTATAACTGTCAAAGTAAATATAAAAGTAATATAAACATCATTCCAAAACCAAACTCCTAAACCAAACTTGCAATCCGTCTTAAACTGCCTGTAATATTGAATCTATATGAGTTTTACCAGAATCAGGTATTTTGATAAGGTTTACAAATACAAAACTTGGGTTTTACTCATAACTGAAATTATTTGATATGACAGTTATTTAAACATAACTCCTAAACCAAACATGATAAATAGCTAATAATGCCTGGAAAAATGTCTATAATCATAACTCCAAAACCAAACATGCCTTATGTCTTAAAATGCCTGTAATATTGTATCAATGTGAGTTTTACCAGAATCAGGAATTTTGGTAAGGTTTATAAATACAAAAATTACAAAATACAAAAATGTTTATTCAATATGTTTGTATAACTGTCATAATAAAAGTAAAAGTTATATAAACATAACTCCAATACCAAACATGCAATCCGTCTAAAAATGCCTGTAATATTTAATCTATGTGAGTTTTACTAGAATCAGGTATTTTGTTAAGGCTTACAAATACAAAAATTTGGTTTTACTCACTATGACAGTATACTGTCACATTCAATCTCACTGTTATTTAAACATAACTCCTAAACCACACATGCAAAATGACTAATAATGCCGAGAAAAATGTATCTCTGTGAATTTTACTGGAAAAAAATATTTTCTAAGGTTTGTAACATTACAAGTTTGTTATTTTTTACTCAATTTGACAGTATAACTGTCATACTAAATATGAAAGTTATATACACATAACTCCAAAACCAAACTTGCAATCCGTCTAAAAATGCCTGTAATATTGAATCTATGTGAGTTTTACCAAAATCAGGTATTTTGGTAAGGTTTACAAATACAAAAATTAGGTTTTACTCATAATGACAGTATAACTGCCACACTCAATTTGACAGTTTTTTAAACATAACTCCTAAAAAAACAAATGCAAAATGACTATGAATGCCTGGAAAAATGTATCTTTGTGAATATTAATGGAAAAAAATATTTTGTAAGGTTTGTAAAGACACAAATTTGTTTTTTTTACGCAATATGATGGTATAACTGTCATACTAAATATGAAAGTTATATAAACATAACTCCAAAACCAAAAAGGTTTTATGTCTAAAAATTCCTGTAATATTGTATCTATGTGAGTTTTACCAGAATCAGGTATTTTGGTAAGGTTTACAAATACAAAAATTAGGTTTTACTCACTATGACAGTATACTGCCACACTCAACATGACAGTTATTTAAACATAATTCCTAAACCATACATGATACATGGCTAATAATGCCTGGAGAAATGTAGCTTTGTGATTTTTACTAGAAAAAAATATTTTGTAAGGTTTGTAAAGACAAAAGTTAGTTTTTTTTTACTCAATATCATGGTATAACCGTCATACTAAATATGAAAGTTATATAATTAAAACTCCAAAACCAAACATGCATTATGTCTAAAAATGCCTGTAATATTGTATCCATGTGAGTTTTAGTAGAATCAGTTGTTTTTGTAAGGTTTTGCAAATACAAAATATTGGTTTTACTCACTATGACAGTATACTGTTACATTCAATCTGACATAACTCCTAAACCACACATGCAAAATGACTAATAATGCCTGGAAAAATGTATCTCAGTGAATTTTACTGGAAAAAATTTTTTTTGTAAGGTTTGTAAAAACACAAGTTAGTTTTTTTTACTCAATTTGACAATGTAAATGTCATACTATATATGAAAGTTATATAAACTTAACTCCAAAACCAAACATGCAATCCGTCTAAAAATGCCTGTAATATTGAGTCTCTGTGAGTTTTACCAGAATCAGGTATTTTGGTAAGGTTTACAAATACAAAAATTAGGTTTTACTCATAGACAGAATAACTCCCACATTCAAAATGACAGTTATTTAAACATAACTCCTAAACCAAACATGCTAAATGGCTAATTATGACTGGCGAAATGCATTTTTGTGAGTTTTACTGGGAAAAAATTTTTTTTGTAAGGTTTGTAAAGACACAAGTTAGTTTTTATTACTCCATATGACAGTGTAACTCTCATACTAAATGTAAAATTTATATAAACATATCTCCAAAACCAAACATGCTTTATATCTAAAAATGCCTGTAATATTGAATCCATGTGAGTTTTACTAGAATAAGTTGTTTTTGTAAGGTTTGCAAATACAAAATATTGATTTTACTCACTATGACAGTATACTGTCACATTCAATCTGACAGTTATTTAAACATAACTCCTAAACCACACATGCAAAAATGCTAATAATGCCTAAAACAATGTATCCTTGTGAGATTTACTCGAACATATGCTTTTTTAAGGCTTGCAATTAAAAAAAGTAGTTTTTTTCTCAATATGACAGTGATGTTTTTAAAATCCTGATATAATGCAAAAAAAGCAACAAAATTGTTTTTCAACATAATTCCTAAACCAAACATGCATTATGTCTTAAAATGCCTATAATATTGTATCCAAGTGAGTTTTAGTAGAATAATTTGTTTTTGTAAGGTTTGCAAATACAACATTTTGGTTTTACTCACTATGACAGTATACTGTCACATTCAATATGACTGTTATTTAAACATACATTCTAAACCACAGATGCAAAATGGCTAATAATGCCTGGAGAAATGTATTTTTGTGAGTTTTACCGGAAAAAAAATATTTTGTAAGGTTTGTTTGGACACAATATAGTTTTTTTTACTCAATATGATGGTATAACTGTCTTACTAAATTTGAAAGTTATATAAACATAACTTCAAAACCAAACATGCAATCCGTCTAAAAATGCCTGTAGTATTGAATCTATGTGAGTTTTACCAGAAACAGGTATTTTGGTAAGGTTTACAAATACAAAAATTAGGTTTTACTCATAATGACAGTATAACTGCAATGTTCAAAATGACAGTTATTTAAACATAACTCGTAAACCCAACATGCTAAATGGCTAATAATGACTGGAGAAATGCATCTTTGTTAGTTTTACTGAAAAAAAACAACATTTTTGTAAGGTTTGTAAAGACACAAGTTAGTTGTTTTTTACTCCATATGACAGTATAATTGTCATACTAAATGTAAAATGTATATAAACAAAACTCCAAAACTAAACATGCATTATGTCTAAAAATGCCTGTAACATTGTATCCATGTGAGTTTTACTAGAATCATTTTTTTTTTAAGGTTTACAAATACAAAATATTGGTTTTACTCACTATGACAGTATGCTGTCACATTCAATCTGACAGTTATTTAAACATAGCTCCTAAACCACACATAGAAAATGACTAATAATGCCTGGAGAAATGTATCTTTGTGGGTTTTACTGAAAAAAAATAAAAATATTTTGTAAGGTTTGTAAAGACACAAGTTAGTTTTTTTTACTTAATATGACAGTATAACTGTCATACTAAATATGAAAGTTATATAAACATAACTCCAAAACCAAACATGCATTATGCCAAAAAATGCCTGTAATATTGTATCTATGTGAGTTTTACTACAATCAGGTATTTTGGTAAGGTTTACAAATACAAAAATAAGGTTTTACTCATAATGACAGTATAATTGCCACACTCAATATGACAGTTATTTAAATATAACTCCTAAACCACACATGCAAAATGGCTAATAATGCTTGGAAAAAATTGTTATTTTGTAAAGACAAGTTATTTTTTTTACTCAATATGACATTATAACTTTCATTCTAAATGTAAAAGTTATATAAACATAACTCCAAAACCAAACATGCATATTATCTAAAAAAAAACTGTAATATTGTATCCATGCGAGTTTTACTAGAATCAGTCTTTTTTGTAAGGTTCGCAAATACAAAATATTGGTTTTACTCACTATGACAGTATACTGCTGTCATATTGAGTAAAAAAAACTTGTGTTATAACAAACCTTACAAAATATTTTTTTCCAGAAAAATTCACAGAGATACATTTCTCCAGGCATTATTAGTCATTTTGAATGTGTGGTTTAGGAGTTATGTTTAAATAACTGTCAGATCGAATGTGACAGTATACTGTCATAGTGAGTAAAACCTATTTTTTGTATTTGTAAACTTTACCAAAATACCTGATTCTGGTAAAACCCACATCGATACAATATTACAAGAATTTTTAGACATAAAGCATGTTTGGTTTTGGAGTCATGTTTATATAACTTTCATATTTAGTATGAAAGTTATACCATCATATTGAGTAAAAAACAAAAAATAATTTGTATCTTTACAAACCTTAAAAATATTTTTTTCCAGTAAAATTCACAAATATACCTCAAATATATATATAGTCATTTTGCATTTGTGTTTTAGGAGTTATGTTTAATTAACTGTCATATTGAGTGTGGCGGTTATACTGTCACTATGAGTAAAACCTAATTTTTGTTTTTGTAAACCTTACCAAAATACCTGATTCTGATAAAACTCACATGTATTCAATATTACAGGCATTTTTAAATGGATTGCATGTTTGGTTTTTGAGTTAGGTTTTGGAGTTATGTTTCTATAACTTTTTTATTTAGTTTGACAGTATACCGTCATATTGAGTAAAAAAACTTGTGTCTTTGTAAACCTTACAAAAGATCATTACTCTAGTAAAACTAACAAAGATACATTTCTCCAGGTTTAATAGCCATTTTCATGTGTCGTTTATGACTTATGTTTAAATAACTGTCATATTGAGTGTGGCACTTATAATGTCACTATCAGTAAAACCTATTTTTTTTATTTGTCAACCTTACCAAAATACCTCATTTTGGTAAAACTCACATATATTTAATACTACAGACATTTTTAGACGGATTGCAAGTTTGGTTTTGAGTCATGTTTATATATTTTCTGCATGTAGTATGACAGTTATACTGTCATATTGAGTAAAAAAAACTAACGTGTGTCTTTACAAACCTTACAAATTATTTTTCCTAGTAAAACTCACAAAGATACATTTCTCCAGGCATTATTAGCCATTTTGCATGTGTGTTTTAGGAGTTATGTTTACATAACTGTCAGATTGAATGTGACAGTATACTGTCATAGTGAGTAAAACCTAATTTTTGTATTTGTAAACCTTACCAAAATACCTGATTCTGGTAAAACTCACATAGATACAATATTACAGGTATTTTTAGACAAAATTCATGTTTGTTTTTGGAGTTATGTTTATATAACTTTCATATTTAGTATGACGGTTAAACCATCATATTGAGTAAAAAAAACTACCTTGTGTCTTTATAAACCTTAGAAATTATTTTTTTTCCTGTAAAACTCACAAAGATACATTTCTCCAGGCATTATTAGCCATTTATCATGTTTGGTTTAGTAGCTTTGTTTAAATACCTGTCATGTTAAATGTGGCAGTTATATTGTCATTATGAGTAAAAACTATTTTTTGTATTTGTAAACCTTACCAAAATACCTGATTCTGGTAAAACTCACATATATACAATATTACAGGAATTTTTAGAAATAAAACATGTTTGGTTTTGGAGTTATGTTTATATAACTTTCATATTCAGTATGACAGTTATACCATCATATTGAGTAAAAAAAAAACTAATTTGTGTCTTTACAAACCTACAAAAAAAAAAATTTCATTAAAATTCACAAAGATACATTTTTCCAGGCATTATTAGTCATTTTGCATTTGTTTTTTAAGAGTTATGTTTAAAAAACTGTCATATTGAGTGTGGCAGTTATACTGTCATTATGAGTAAAACCTAAATTTTGTATTTGTAAACCTTACCAAAATACCTGATTTTGGTAAAACTCACATAGATTCAATATTACAGGCATTTGTAGACGGATTGCAAGTTTGGTTTTAGAGTTATGTGTATATAACTTTCATATTTAGTATGACAGTTATACTGTCAAATTGAGTAAAAAAATAACAAACTCGTAATTTTAAAAACCTCACAAAATATTTTTTTCCAATAAAATTCAGATAGATACATTTTTCTCGGCATTATTAGTCATTTTGCATGTGTGGTTTAGGAGTTATTTTTAAATAGCTGTCAGATTGAATGTGACAGTATACTGTCATAGTGAGTAAAACCAATATTTTGTATTTGAAAAACTTACAAAAACAACTGATTCTAGTAAAACTCACATTGATACAATATTACAGGCATTTTTAGACATAATGCATGTTTGGTTTTGGAGTTATGTTTATGTATTTTTTACATTTAGTATTACAGTTATACTGTCATATTGAGTAAAAAAAACTAACTTGTGTCTTTATAAACCTTAAAAAAAATGTTTTTCCTGTAAAACTCACAAAGATACATTTCTCCAGGCATTATTAGCCATTAACCATGTTTGGTTTAGAGTTATGTTTAAATAACTGTCATATTGAGTGTGGCAGATATACTGTCATTATGAGTAAAACCTAATTTTGGTATTTGTAAAATTACCAAAATAACTGATTCTGATAAAACTCACATGGATAAAATATTACAGAATTGTTTAGACATAAAGCATGTTTCCATCATATTGTGTAAAAAAAACTAACTTGTGTCTATACAAACCTTACAAAATATTTTTTTTCCAGTAAAACTCACAAAAATACATTTCTCCAGTTATTATTAGCCATTTTGCATCTGTGGTTTAGAATTTGTGTTTAAATAACAGTCAGATTGAATGTGACAGTATACTGTCATAGTGAGTAAAACCTAATTTTTGTATATGTAAACCTTAACAAAATACCTGATTCTAGTAAAACTCACATAGATACAATATTACAGGCATTTTTAGACATGATGCATGTTTGGTTTTGGAGTTATGTTTATATACATTTTTCCAGGCATTATTAGCTATTTATCATGTTTGGTTTAGGAGTTATGTTTAAATAACTGTCAGATTGAATGTAGTAGTATACTGTCATTATGAGTAAAACCTAATTTTTGTATTTGTAAACCTTACCAAAAATACCTGATTCTGGTAAAAATCACATAGATACAATATTGCAGGCATTTTTAGACATAATGCATGTTTGGTTTTGGAGTTATGTTTAAACAACTTTCATATTTAGTATGACAGTTATACAATTATATTGAGTAAAAAAAAATATCTTTTTGTCTTTATAAACCTTACTTCTTTTTTTTCTCCAGAAAACTCACAAAGATACATTTCTCCAGGTATAATTAGCCATTTATCATGGTTGGTTTAGGAGTTATGTTTAAATAACTGTCATATTGAGTGTGGCAGTTATACTGTCATTATGAGTAAAACCTATTTTTTGCACCACATCTATACAATATTACAGGAATTTTTAGACATAAAGCATGTTTGGTTTTGGAGTTATGTTTATATAACTTTCATATTTAGTATGAAAGTTATACCATCATATTGAGTAAAAAAACAAACTAATTTGTATCTTTACAAACCTTACAAAATATTGTTTTCCAGTAAAATTCACAAATATACCTTTCCTAGGCATTATTAGTCATTTTGCATTTGTGTTTTAGGAGTTATGTTTAAATAACTGTCATATTGAGTGTGGCAGTTATACTGTCACTATGAGTAAAACCTAATTTTTGTTTTTGTAAACCTTACCAAAATACCTGATTCTGATAAAATTCGCATATTGCATATTTGGTTTTGGAGTTGTGTTTATATAACTTTCATATATCGTATGACAGCTATACTGTAAAATTGTGTAAAAAAAAAAAAAAACTAACTCGTGTCTTTACAAACATTACAAAATATTTTTTCCAGTAAAAATCACAAAGATACATTCCTCAAGGCATTATTAGCCATTTTGTCAGATTAAATGTGACAGTATACTGTCATAATGAGTAAAACTAATATGTTGTATTTGTAAACCTTACAAAAACAACTGATTCTAGTAAAACTCACATGTATACAAAATTACAGGCATTTTTAGACATAATGCATGTTTGGTTTTGGAGTTATGTTTATGTATCTTTTACATTTATTATGACAGTTATACAAACATATTGAATAAAAAAGCTTAACTTGTGTCTTTACAAACCTTACAAAATATTTTTATTTTCCAGTTAAACTCACAAAGATACCTTTCTCCAGGCAGTATTAGCCATTCAGCATGTTTAAATTAGGAGTTATGTTTAAATAACTGTAATTTTGAACGTGGCAGTTATACTGTCATTATGAGTAAAACCTACTTTTTTATTTGTAAACCTTACCAAAATACCTGATTCTGGTCAAACTCACATAGATTTAATATTACAGGCATTTTTAGACATAATGCATGTTTGGTTTTGGCGTTATGTTTATATAACTGTCATTTTGAATGTGGCAGTTATACTGTCATTATGAGTAAAAAAAACTAACTTTTGTCTTTACAAACCTTACAAAATATTTTTTTTTCCAGTTAAACTCACAAAGATACATTTCCCCAGGCATTATTAGCCATTTAACATGTTTGGTTTAGGAGTTATGTTTAAATAACTGTCATATTGAATGTGGCAGTTATACTGTCATTATGAGTAAAACCTATTTTTTGTATTTGTAAACCTTACCAAAAAACCTGTATCTGGTAAAACCCACATCGATACAATTTTAAAGGAATTTTTAGACATGTATGTTTGGTTTTGGAGTTATGTTTATATAACTTTCATATTTAGTATGACAGTTATACCATCATATTGAGTAATAAAACACTAATTTGTATCTTTACAAACCTTACAAAATATTTTTTTCCAGTAAAATTCACAAATATACATTTCTCTAGGCATTATTAGTCATTTTGCATTTGTGTTTTAGGAGTTATGGTTAAATAACTGTCATACTGAGTGTGGCAGTTATACTGTCACTATGAGTAAAACTAAATTTTTTGATTTGTAGACCTTACCAAAATACCTGATTCTGATAAAACTTACATATAATAAATATTACAGACATTTTTAGACGGATTGCATGTTTGGTTTTGGAGTTATGTTTATAAAACTTTCATATATAGTATGACAGCTATACTGTAAAATTAAGTAAAAAAAACTAACGTGTGTCTTTACAAACCTTACAAAATATTTGTTCCAGTAAAATTCACAAAGATACATTCCTCTAGGCATTATTAGCCATTTTGTCAGATTGATTGACAGTATACTCTCATTATGAGAAAAACTAATATTTTGTATTTGTAAACCTTACAAAAACAACTGATTCTAGTAAAACTCACGTAGATACAAAATTATAGGAATTTTTTAGACATAATGCATGTTTGGTTTTGGAGTAATGTTTAAATAGTCGTCATATTGAATGTGGCAGTATACTGTCATTATGAGTAAAACCTAATGTTTGTATTTGTCAACCTTACCAAAATACCTGATTCTGGTAAAACTCAAAAAGATACAGTATTACAGGCATTTTTAGACAAAATGCATTTAGGTTTTGGAGTTATGTTTATATAACTTTCATATTTAGTATGACAGTTATATCATCATATTAAATAAAACAAATAACTTGTGTCTTTATAAACCTTACACATTATTTTTTTCCCAGTAAAACTCACAAACTTACATTTCTCCAGGCATTATTAGTCATTTATCATGTTTGGTTTAGGAGTCATTTTTAAATAACTGTCATATCAAAAGTTGCAGTTATACTGTCATTATGAGTAAAACCCAAGTTTTGTATTTGTAAACCTTACCAAAATACCTGATTCTGTCAAAACTCACATAGATTAAATATTACAGGCAGTTTAAGACAGACTGCAAGTTTGGTTTAGGAGTTTGGATTTGGAATTATGTTTATCTAACTTTCATATATAGTATGACAGTTATACCATCATATTGAGTAAATAAACAACTAACTTTTGTCTTTACAAACCTTACAAAAAAATTTTTTTCTAGTAAAACTCACAAAGATTCATTTCTCCAGGCATTATTAGCCATTTAGCATATTTGGTTTAGGAGCTATGTTTAAATAACTGTTATTTTGAATATGGCAGTTATACTGTCATTAAGAGTAAAACCCAATTTTTGTATTTGTAAACTTTACCAAAATAACTGATTCTGGTAAAACTCACATATATTCAATATTACAGGCATTTTTAGACGGATTGCAAGTTTGGTTTTGGTGTTATGTTTATTCAACTTTCATATTTAGTATGACAGTTATACTGTCATATTGAGTAAAAAAAAAGCTAACTTGTGTCTTTACAAACCTTACAAACTATTTTTTTCCTGTAAAACTTACAAAGATACATTTCTCCAGGCATTATTTGACATTTTACTTGCATGATTTAGGAGTTATGTTTAAAAAACAGTCAGATTGAATGTGACAGTATACTTCCATAGTAGTTTTTTACTCAATATGCCAGTAATGTTCTTAAAATCCTGAGATAATGCAAAAAAAGCAATAAAAATGTTTTTCAACATAATTCCTACACCAAACATGTCTAATAATGCTTGAAGACATGTATCTTTGTTAGTTTTACTAGAAAATGTATCTTTTGTAAGTTTTACAAAGACTCAAGCTAGTTTTTTTTAATACAATATGACAGTATAACTGTCATACCAAATATGAAAGTTATATAAACATAACTCCAAAACGGAACATGTATTATGTCTAAAAATGCCTAAATATTGTATCTATGTGAGTTTTACAAGAATCAGTTAATTTGGTAAGGTGTACAATTACATAAATTAGGGGTTTACTCATAATGACAGTTAACTGCTACATTCAATTTGACTGTTATTTAAACATAACTCCCTAACCACACATGCAAAATAGGTTATTAAAGCCTAAAACAATGCATGCTTGTGAGTGTTACTCGAAACATATGCTATTTTAAGGTTTGCAAACACAAAAAGTAGTTTTTTACTCATTATGACAGTAATGTTCTTAAAATCCTGAGATAGTGCGAAATAAGCAATAAAAATGTTTTTCAACAATATTCCTACACCAAACATGCAACATGTCTAATAATGCCTGAAGACATGTATCTTTTTTAGTTTTACTAGAAAAATTATCTTTTGTAAGTTTTGCAAAGAGGCAAATAAGTTTTTTTAATTCAATATGACAGTATAACTGTCATACCAAATATGAAAGTTATATAACCATAACTCCAAAACTGAACATGCATTGTGTCTAAAATTGCCTGTAATATTGTATCTATGTGAGTTTCACCAGAATCAGTTAATTTGGTAAGGTGTACAATTATATAAATTAAGGGTTTACTCATAATGACAGATATCTGCTACATTCAATTTGAGTTATTTAAACATAACTTCTAACCACACATGCAAAATAGGCTAATAAAGCCTAAAACAATGCATCCTTGTAAGTTTTACTCGAAACATTTGCTATTTTAAGGCTTGCAAACACAAAAAGTAGTTTTTTACTCATTATGACAGTAATGTTCTTAAAATCCTGAGATAATGCGAAATAAGCAATAAAAATGTTTTTCAACTTAATTCCTACACCAAACATGCAACATGTCTAATAATGCCTGAAGACATGAATCTTTGTTAGTTTTACTAGAAAAATTATCTTTTGTAAGTTTTGCAAAAAGGCAAGTTAGTTTTTTTAATTCAATATGACAGTATAACTGTCAAACCAAATATGAAATATATATAAACATAACTCCAAAATTGAACATGCATTAATGTCTAAAAATGCCTAAAATATTGTATCTATGTGAGTTTCACAAGAATCTGGTAATTTGGTAAGGTTTACAAATACAAAAATTGTTTTTTTTTCATAATGACTGTTTAACTGCTACATTCAATTTGACTGTTATTTAAACATAACTCCCTAACCACACATGCAAAATAGGTTAATTAAGCCTAAAACAATGCATCCATGTGAGTTTTTCTCGAAACATATGCTATTTTAAGGCTTGCAAACACAAAAAGTAGTTTTTTACTCATTATGACAGTAATGTTCTTAAAATAATGAGATAATGCGAAATAAGCAATAAAAATGTTTTTCAACATGATTCCTACACCAAACATGCAAGCTGTCTAATAATGCGTGAAGATATGTATCTTTGTTAGTTTTACTAGAAAAATTATCTTTTGTAAGTTTTGCAAAGAGGCAAGTTAAGTTTTTTTAATTCAATATGAAAGTATAACTGTCATACCAAATATGAAAGTTATATAAACATAACTCCAAAACTAAACATGCATTTTGTCTAAAAATGCCTAAAATATTGAATCTATTTGAGTTTTACAAGAATCAGGTAATTTGGTAAGGTGTACAATTACAAAAATTAGGGGTTTACTCATAATGACAGATAACTGCTACATTCAATTTGACAGTTATTTAAACATAACTTCTAACCACACATGCAAAATAGGCTAATAAAGCCTAAAACAATGCATCCATGTGAGTTTTACCGAAACATATACTATTTTAAGGCTTGCAAACACAAAAAGTAGTTTTTTACTCATTATGACAGTAATGTTCTTAAAATCCTGAGATAATGCGAAATAAGCAATAAAAATGTTTTTTCAAAATAATTCCTACACCAAACCTGCAACATGTCTAATAATGCGTGAACATATGTATCTTTGTTAGTTTTACTAGAAAACATATCTTTTGTAAGTTTTGCAAAGAGGCAAGTTAGTTTTTTTAATTCAATATAACATTATAACTGTCATACCAAATATGAAATATATATAAACATAACTCCAAATTTGAACAAGTGTTATGTCTAAAAATGCCTATAATATTGTATCTATGTGAGTTTTACCAGAATCAGGTAATTTGGTAAGGTTTACAAATACAAAATTTGGGTTTTTCTCATTATGACATTATAACTGCTATATTCAATTTGACAGTTATTTTAACATAACTTCCTAACCACACATGCAAATAGGCTAATAAAGCCTAAAACGATGCATCCTTGTGAGTTTTACTCTAAACATATGCTATTTGAAGGCTTGCAAACACAAAAAGAAGTTTTTTACTCATTATGACAGTAATGTTCTTAAAATCCTGAGATAATGCGAAATAAGCAATAAAAATGTTTTTCATCATAATTCCTACACCAAACATGCAACATGTCTAATAATGCTTGGATACATGTATCTTTGTTAGTTATACTAGAAAAAATATCTTTTGTAAGTTTTACAAAGACTCAAGTTAGTTTTTTTAATACAATATGACAGTATAACTGACATACCAAATATGAAAGTTATATAAACATAACTCCAAAACTGAACATGCATTGTGTCTAAAATTGCCTGTAATATTGTATCTATGTGAGTTTCACCAGAATCAGGTAATTTGGTAGGGTTTCCAAATACAAAATTTGTTTTTTTTTCATAATGACAGTATAACTGCTACATTCAATTAAACTGTTATTTAAACATAACTTCCTAATCACACATGCAAATAGGTTAATAAAGCCTAAAACAATGTATCCTTGTGAGTTTTACTGGAAACATTTGCTATTTAAAGGCTTGCAAACACAAAAAGTATTTTTTACTCTTTATGACAGTAATGTTCTTAAAATCCTGAGATAATGCGAAATAAGCAATAAAAATGTTTTTCAACATAATTCCTACACCAAACATGCAACATGTCTAATAATGCCTGAAGAAATGTATCTTTGTTAGTTTTACTACAAAATTATCTTTTGTAGGTTTTGCAAAGAGGCAAGTTAGTTTTTTTAATTCAATATGAAAGTATAACTGTCATACCAAATATGAAAGTTATATAAACATAACTCCAAAACTAAACATGCATTATGTCTAAAAATGCCTAAAATATTGTATCTATGTGAATTTTACAAGAATCAGTCAATATGGTAAGGTGTACAATTACATAAATTAGGGGTTTACTCATAATGACAGATAACTGCTACATTCAATTTGACAGTTATTTAAACATAACTTCTAACCACACATGCAAAATAGGCTAATAAAGCCTAAAACAATGCATCCATGTGAGTTTTACCGAAACATATACTATTTTAAGGCTTGCAAACACAAAAAGTAGTTTTTTACTCATTATGACAGTAATGTTCTTAAAATCCTGAGATAATGCGAAATAAGCAATAAAAATGTTTTTTCAAAATAATTCCTACACCAAACCTGCAACATGTCTAATAATGCATGAACATATGTATCTTTGTTAGTTTTACTAGAAAACATATCTTTTGTAAGTTTTGCAAAGAGGCAAGTTAGTTTTTTTAATTCAATATAACATTATAACTGTCATACCAAATATGAAATATATATAAACATAACTCCAAATTTGAACAAGTATTATGTCTAAAAATGCCTATAATATTGTATCTATGTGAGTTTTACCAGAATCAGGTAATTTGGTAAGGTTTACAAATACAAAATTTGGGTTTTTCTCATTATGACATTATAACTGCTATATTCAATTTGACAGTTATTTTAACATAACTTCCTAACCACACATGCAAATAGGCTAATAAAGCCTAAAACGATGCATCCTTGTGAGTTTTACTCTAAACATATGCTATTTGAAGGCTTGCAAACACAAAAAGAAGTTTTTTACTCATTATGACAGTAATGTTCTTAAAATCCTGAGATAATGCGAAATAAGCAATAAAAATGTTTTTCATCATAATTCCTACACCAAACATGCAACATGTCTAATAATGCCTGGATACATGTATCTTTGTTAGTTATACTAGAAATAATATCTTTTGTAAGTTTTACAAAGACTCAAGTTAGTTTTTTTAATACAATATGACAGTATAACTGACATACCAAATATGAAAGTTATATAAACATAACTCCAAAACTGAACATGCATTGTGTCTAAAATTGCCTGTAATATTGTATCTATGTGAGTTTCACCAGAATCAGGTAATTTGGTAGGGTTTCCAAATACAAAATTTGTTTTTTTTTCATAATGACAGTATAACTGCTACATTCAATTAAACTGTTATTTAAACATAACTTCCTAATCACACATGCAAATAGGTTAATAAAGCCTAAAACAATGTATCCTTGTGAGTTTTACTGGAAACATTTGCTATTTAAAGGCTTGCAAACACAAAAAGTATTTTTTACTCTTTATGACAGTAATGTTCTTAAAATCCTGAGATAATGCGAAATAAGCAATAAAAATGTTTTTCAACATAATTCCTACACCAAACATGCAACATGTCTAATAATGCCTGAAGAAATGTATCTTTGTTAGTTTTACTACAAAATTATCTTTTGTAGGTTTTGCAAAGAGGCAAGTTAGTTTTTTTAATTCAATATGAAAGTATAACTGTCATACCAAATATGAAAGTTATATAAACATAACTCCAAAACTAAACATGCATTATGTCTAAAAATGCCTAAAATATTGTATCTATGTGAATTTTACAAGAATCAGTCAATATGGTAAGGTGTACAATTACATAAATTAGGGGTTTACTCATAATGACAGATAACTGCTACATTCAATTTGACAGTTATTTAAACATAACTTCCTAACCACACATGCAAAATAGGCTAATAAAGCCTAAAACAATGCATCCATGTGAGTTTTACTCGAAACATATGCTATTTTAAGGCTTGCAAACACAAAAAGTAGTTTTTTACTCATGACAGTAATGTTCTCAAAATCCTGAGATAATGCGAAATAAGCAATAAAAAAGTTTTTCATCATAATTCCTACACCAAACATGTCTTATAATGTCTGGATACAAGTATATTTGTCAGTTATACTAGAAAAATTATCTTTTGTAAGTTTTACAAAGACTCAAGTTAGTTTATTTCATACAATATGACAGTATAGCTGTCATACCAAATATGAAAGTTATATAAACATAACTCCAAAACTGAACATGCATTATGTCTAAAAATGCCTGTAATGTTGTATCTATGTGAGTTTTACCAGAATCAGGTAATTTTGTAAGGTTTGCAAATACAAAAATTGTTTGTTTTTTTATGACAGTATACCTGTTACATTCAATTTGACTGTTATTTAAGCTTAACTTCCAAATCACACATGCAAATAGGTTAAAAAAGCCTAAAACAATGCATCCTTGTGAGTTTTACTCGAAACATTTGCTATTTTAAGGCTTGCAATTACAAAAAGTACTTTTTTTATTCATTATGACAGTAATGTTCTTAAAATCCTGAGATAATGCGAAATAAGCAATAAAAATGTTTTTCAACATAATTCCTACACCAAACATGCAACATGTCTAATAATGCCTGAAGACATGTATCTTTGTGAGTTTTACTAGAAAAAAAATATTTTGTAAGGTTTGTAAAGAAAAACGTTTTTTTTTTTTACTCAATGTGATGGTATAACTGTCAAACTAAATATAAAAGTAATATAAACATAATTCGAAAACCAAACTCCTAAACCAAACTTGCAATCCGTCTTAAACTACCTGTAATATTGAATCTATATGAGTTTTACCAGAATCAGGTATTTTGATAAGGTTTACAAATACAGAACTTGGGTTTTACTCATAATGACAGTATAACTGCATTATTTGATATGACAGTTATTTAAACATAACTCCTTAACCATCCATCCATCCATCCATCTTCTTCCGCTTATCCGAGGTCGGGTCGCGGGGGCAGCAGCCTAGCAGGGAAGCCCAGATTTCCCTCTCCCCAGCCACTTCGTCCAGCTCTTCCTGTGGGACCCCGAGGCGTTCCCAGCCCAGCCGGGAGACATAGTCTTCCCAACGTGTCCTGGGTCTTCCCCGCGGCCTCCTACCGGTCGGACGTGCCCTAAACACCTCCCTAGGGAGGCGTTCGGGTGGCATCCTGACCAGATGCCCGAACCACCTCATCTGGCTCCTCTCGATGTGGAGGAGCAGCGGCTTTACTTTGAGCTCCTCCCGGATGACAGAGCTTCTCACACTATCTCTAAGGGAGAGCCCCGCCACCCGGCGGATGAAACTCATTTCGGCCGCTTGTACCCGTGATCTTGTCCTTTCGGTCATAACCCAAAGCTCATGACCATAGGTGAGGATGGGAACGTAGATCGACCGGTAAGTTGAGAGCTTTGCCTTCCGGCTCAGCTCCTTCTTCACCACAACGGATCGATACAGCGTCCGCATTACTGAAGACGCCGCACCGATCCGCCTGTCGATCTCACGATCCACTCTTCCCTCACTCGTGAACAAGACTCCGAGGTACTTGAACTCCTCCACTTGGGGCAAGATCTCCTCCCCAACCCGGAGATGGCACTCCACCCTTTTCCGGGCGAGAACCATGGACTCGGACTTGGAGGTGCTGATTCTCATCCCAGTCGCTTCACACTCGGCTGCGAACCGATCCAGTGAGAGCTGAAGATCCTGGCCAGATGAAGCCATCAGGACCACATCATCTGCAAAAAGCAGAGACCTAATCCTGCAGCCACCAAACCAGATCCCCTCAACGCCTTGACTGCGCCTACAAATTCTGTCCATAAAAGTTATGAACAGAATCGGTGACAAAGAGCAGCCTTGGCGGAGTCCAACCCTCACTGGAAACGTGTCCGACTTACTGCCGGCAATGCGGACCAAGCTCTGGCACTGAGCATACAGGGAGCGGACTGCCACAATCAGACAGTCCGATACCCCATACTCTCTGAGCACTCCCCACAGGACTTCCTGAGGGACACGGTCGAATGCCTTCTCCAAGTCCACAAAACACATGTAGACTGGTTGGGCAAACTCCCATGCACCCTCAAGGACCCTGCCGAGAGTATAGAGCTGGTCCACAGTTCCACGACCAGGACGAAAACCACACTGTTCCTCCTGAATCCGAGGTTCGACTATCCGGCGTAGCCTCCTCTCCAGTACACTTGAATAGACCTTACCGGGAAGGCTGAGGAGTGTGATCCCACGATAGTTAGAACACACCCTCCGGTTCCCCTTCTTAAAGAGAGGAACCACCACCCCGGTCTGCCAATCCAGAGGTACCGCCCCCGATGTCCACGCGATGCTGCAGAGTCTTGTCAACCAAGACAGCCCCACAGCATCCAGAGCCTTAAGGAACTCCGGGCGGATCTCATCTACCCCTGGGGCCTTGCCACCGAGGAGCTTTTCAACTACCTCAGCAACCTCAGCCCCAGAAATAGGAGAGCCCACCACAGACTCCCCAGGCACTGCTTCCTCATAGGAAGACGTGTTGGTGGGATTGAGGAGGTCTTCGAAGTATTCCCTCCACCGATCCACAACATCTGCAGTCGAGGTCAGCAGAACACCATCCTCACCATACACGGTGTTGATAGTGCACTGCTTCCCCTTCCTGAGGCGGCGGATGGTGGTCCAGAATTGCTTCGAAGCCGTCCGGAAGTCGTTTTCCATGGTTTCCCCGAACTCCTCCCATGTCCGAGTTTTTGCCTCTGTGACCGCTGAAGCCGCACACCGCTTGGCCTGTCGGTACCTGTCCGCTGCCTCAGGAGTCCTATGAGCCAAAAGAACCCGATAGGACTCCTTCTTCAGCTTGACGGCATCCCTCACCGCCGGTGTCCACCAACGGGTTCTAGGATTACCGCCACGACAAGCACCAACTACCTTGCGGCCACAGCTCCAATCAGCCGCCTCGACAATAGAGGCGCGGAACATGCTCCATTCAGACTCAATGTCCAGCACCTCCCTCGTGACATGTTCAAAGTTCTTCCGGAGGTGGGAATTGAAACTCTCTCTGACAGGAGACTCTGCCAGACGTTCCCAGCAAACCCTCACAATGCGTTTGGGCCTGCCAGGTCTGTCCGGCATCCTCCCCAACCATTGCAGCCAACTCAACACCAGGTGGTGATCGGTAGAAAGCTCCGCCCCTCTCTTCACCCGAGTGTCCAAAACATGAGGCGGCAAATCCGATGACACAACTACAAAGTCGATCATGGAACTGCGGCCTAGGGTGTCCTGGTGCCAAGTGCACATATGGACACCCTTATGTTTGAACATGGTGTTCGTTATGGACAATCTGTGACGGGCACAAAAGTCCAATAACAAAACACCGCTCGGGTTCAGATCCGGGCAGCCATTCTTCCCAATCACGCCTCTCCAGGTTTCACTGTCGTTGCCAACATGAGCATTGAAGTCCCCCAGTAGAACGAGGGAATCACCCGGGGGAGCACTCTCAAGTACTCACTCAAGTGAATCCAAAAAGGGTGGGTACTCTGATCTGCGGTTTGGCGCGTAAGCGCAAACCACAGTCAGGACCCGTTCCCCCACCCGAAGGCGGAGGGAAGCTACCCTCTCGTCCACCGGGTTGAACTCCAACGTACAGGCTCTGAGCCGGGGGGAAACAAGAATTGCCACCCCAGCCCGTCGCCTCTCACTGCCGGCAACGCCAGAGTGGAAGAGAGTCCAGCCCCTCTCGAGAGAACTGGTTCCAGAGCCCTTGCTGTGCGTCGAAGTGAGTCCGACTATATCTAGCCGGAACTTCTCCACCTCGCGCACTAGCTCAGGCTCCTTCCCCCCCAGCGAGGTGACGTTCCACGTCCCAAGAGCTAGCTTCTGTAGCCGAGGATCGGACCGCCAAGTGCCCTGCCTTCGGCTGCCGCCCAGCTCACATCGCACCCGACCTCTATGACCCCTGCTATGGGTGGTGAGCCCATTGGAGGGGGGACCCATGTTGCCTCTTCGGGCTGTGCTCTTCGGGGACAGGCCCGGCCACCAGGCGCTCGCCATCGTGCTCCAGAGGGGGGCCCCGATGACCCGCGTCCGGGCGAGGGAAATCTGGGTCCTTGGTTTTTATATTTCATGGAGGTCTTCGAGCTGCTCTTTGTCTGATCCCTCACCTAGGACCAGTTTGTCTTGGGAGACCCTACCAGGGGGCATAAAGCCCCCGGACAACATAGCTCCTAGGATCATTGGGACACGCAAACTCCTCTACCACATTAAGGTGGCAGCTCAGAGAGCCAAACCAAACATGATAAATGGCTAATAATGCCTGGAAAAATGTATACAAACATAAGTCCAAAACCAAACATGCATTATGTCTAAAAATGCCTTTAGTATTGTATCTATGTGAGTTTTACCAGAATCAGGTATTTTGGTAAGGTTTACATATACACAAATATGGTTTTACTCATAATGACAGTAAAACTGCCACATTTAATATGACAGTTATGTAAACATAACTCCTATACCACACATGCAAAATGGTTAATAATGCCTGGAGAAATGTATCTTTGTGATTTTTACTAGAAAAAAATATTTTGTAAGGTTTGTAAAGACACAAGTTAGTTTTTTTTTATTCAATATGATGGTATAACTGTTATACTAAATATGAAAGTTATATAAACATAATTCCAAAAACAAACTCCTAAACCAAACTTGCAATCTGTCTTAAACTGCCTGTAATATTGAATCTATGTGAGTTTTACCAGAATAGGGTATTTTGGTAAGGTTTACAAATACAAAACCTGGGTTTTACTCATAATGACAGTATAACTGCAACATTTGATATGACAGTTATTTAAACATAACTCCTAATCCAAACATGATAAATGGCTAATAATGCCTGGAGAAATGTATCATTGTGAATTTTACTGGAAACAAATAATTTGTAAGGTTTATAAAGACACAAGTTAGTTTTTTTTATTTAATATGATGGTATAACTGTCATACTAAATATGAAAGTTATATAAACATAACTCCAAAACCAAACATGCATTATGTCTAAAAATGCCTGTAATATTGTATCTATGTGAGTTTTACCAGAATCAGGTATTTTGGTAAGGTTGAAAAATACAAAAATTAGGTTTTACTCATAATGACAGTATAACTGCCACATTGACTGCCACCAAACATGCATTATGTCTAAAAATGCTTATAATTTTGTATCCATGTGAGTTTTACTAGAATCAGTTGTTTGTGTAAGGTTTACAAATGCAAAATATTAGTTTTACTCATAATGACAGTATACTGTCACAATTAATCCGACAAAATGGCTAATAATGCCTTGAGGAATGTATCTTTGTGAGTTTTACTGAAAAAATACCTGCTACACCCTAGTGGCAGGTATTTAAATTGTGTAAATAATTGTGTATTTTTACACAATTTAACAATATAGCTGTCATACTATATATGAAAGTTATATAAACATAATTCCAAAACCAAATATGCAATCTGTCTAAAAATGCCTGTAATATTGAATATGTGTGAGTTTTATCAGAATCAGGTATTTTGGTAAGGTTTACGAATACAAAAATTAGGTTTTACTCATAGTGATATAGTATAACTGCCACACTCAATATGACAGTTAATTAAACATAACTCCTAAAACACAAATGCAAAATGACTACTAATGCCTAGAGAAATGTATATTTGTGAATTTTACTGGAAAACAATATTTTGTTTGTAAAGATACAAATTAGTTTTTTTTTACTCAATATGTTGGTATAACTGTCATACTAAATATGAAAGTTATATAAACATAACTCCAAAACCAAACATGTTTTATGTCTAAAAAATTCCTGTAATATTGTATCGATGTGGGTTTTACCAGAATAAGGTATTTTGGTTGGTTTACAAATACAAAAAATAGGTTTTACTCATAATGACAGTATACTGTCACATGCAATCTGACAGTTATTTAAACATAACTCCTAAACCAAACATGATAATAGCTAATAAAGCCTGGAAAAATGTATATAAACATAACTCCAAAACCAAACATGCATTATGTCTAAAAATGCCTGGAATATTGTATCCATGTGATTTTTACCATTTTTGGTAAGGTTTACAAATACAAAAATTAGGTTTTACTCACTATGACAGTATACTGTCACATTCAATCTGACAGTTATTTAAACATATTGTAACTCCTAAACCACAAATACAAAATGGCTAATAATGTCTGGAGAAATGTATCTTTGTGAGTTTTCCTGGAAAAAAAAAATGTATAAGGTTTGTAAAGACACAAGTTAGTTTTTTTTACTTAATATGACAGTAGAACTGTCATACTAAATATGAAAGTTAAATGAACATAACTCAGAAACCAAACTTGCAATACGTCTAAAAATTCCTGTAATATTGAATCTATGTGAGTTTTACCAGAATCAGATATTTTGGTAAGGTTTACAAATACAAAAATTGGGTTTTACTCATAATGACAGTATAACTGCCATATTCAAAATAACAGTTATTTAAACATAACTCCTTAACCAAACATGCTAAATAGCTAATAATGCCTGGAGAAATGTATCTTTGTGAGTTTTACTAGAAATTTTTTTTTTTTTTTTTTTTTTACTCAATATGATGGTATAACTGTCAAAGTAAATATAAAAGTAATATAAACATCATTCCAAAACCAAACTCCTAAACCAAACTTGCAATCCGTCTTAAACTGCCTGTAATATTGAATCTATATGAGTTTTACCAGAATCAGGTATTTTGATAAGGTTTACAAATACAAAACTTGGGTTTTACTCATAACTGAAATTATTTGATATGACAGTTATTTAAACATAACTCCTAAACCAAACATGATAAATAGCTAATAATGCCTGGAAAAATGTCTATAATCATAACTCCAAAACCAAACATGCCTTATGTCTTAAAATGCCTGTAATATTGTATCAATGTGAGTTTTACCAGAATCAGGAATTTTGGTAAGGTTTATAAATACAAAAATTACAAAATACAAAAATGTTTATTCAATATGTTTGTATAACTGTCATAATAAAAGTAAAAGTTATGTAAACATAACTCCAATACCAAACATGCAATCCGTCTAAAAATGCCTGTAATATTTAATCTATGTGAGTTTTACTAGAATCAGGTATTTTGTTAAGGCTTACAAATACAAAAATTTGGTTTTACTCACTATGACAGTATACTGTCACATTCAATCTCACTGTTATTTAAACATAACTCCTAAACCACACATGCAAAATGACTAATAATGCCGAGAAAAATGTATCTCTGTGAATTTTACTGGAAAAAAATATTTTCTAAGGTTTGTAACATTACAAGTTTGTTATTTTTTACTCAATTTGACAGTATAACTGTCATACTAAATATGAAAGTTTTATACACATAACTCCAAAACCAAACTTGCAATCCGTCTAAAAATGCCTGTAATATTGAATCTATGTGAGTTTTACCAAAATCAGGTATTTTGGTAAGGTTTACAAATACAAAAATTAGGTTTTACTCATAATGACAGTATAACTGCCACACTCAATTTGACAGTTTTTTAAACATAACTCCTAAAAAAACAAATGCAAAATGACTATGAATGCCTGGAAAAATGTATCTTTGTGAATATTAATGGAAAAAAATATTTTGTAAGGTTTGTAAAGACACAAATTTGTTTTTTTTACGCAATATGATGGTATAACTGTCATACTAAATATGAAAGTTATATAAACATAACTCCAAAACCAAAAAGGTTTTATGTCTAAAAATTCCTGTAATATTGTATCTATGTGAGTTTTACCAGAATCAGGTATTTTGGTAAGGTTTACAAATACAAAAATTAGGTTTTACTCACTATGACAGTATACTGCCACACTCAACATGACAGTTATTTAAACATAATTCCTAAACCATACATGATACATGGCTAATAATGCCTGGAGAAATGTAGCTTTGTGATTTTTACTAGAAAAAAATATTTTGTAAGGTTTGTAAAGACAAAAGTTAGTTTTTTTTTACTCAATATCATGGTATAACCGTCATACTAAATATGAAAGTTATATAAACATAATTCCAAAACCAAACTCCTAAACCAAACTTGCAATATGTCTTAAACTGCCTGTAATATTTAATCTATGTGAGTTTTACCAGAATCAGGTATTTTGGTAAGGTTTACAAATACAAAACTTGGGTTTTACTCATAATGACAGTATAACTGCAACATTTGATATGACAGTTATTTAAACATAACTCCTAAACCAAACATGATAAATGGCTAATAATGCCTGGAGAAATGTATCAGTGTGAGTTTTACTGGAAACAAATAATTTGTAAGGTTTATAAAGACACAAGTTAGTTTTTTTTATTTAATATGATGGTATAACTGTCATACTAAATATGAAAGTTATATAAATATAACTCCAAAACCAAACATACATTATGTCTAAAAATGCCTGTAATATTGAATCTATGTGAGTTTTACCAGAATCTGGTATTTTGGTAAGGTTTACAATTACAAAAATTAGGTTTTACCCATAATGACAGTATAACTGCCACATTGACTGCCACCAAACATACATTGTGTTTAAAAATGCTTATAATTTTGTATCCATGTGAGTTTTACTATAATCAGTTGTTTTTGTAAGGTTTACAAATACAAACTATTAGTTTTACTCATATGGACAGTATACTGACAAAATGGCCTTGAGGAATGTATATTTGTGAGTTTTACTGGAAAAATATTTTGGAAGGTTTGTAAAGACACAAGTTAGTTTTTTTTACACAATTTAACAGTTTAGCTCTCATACTATATATGAAAGTTATATGAACATAATTCCAAAACCAAATATGCAATCCGTCAAAAAATGCCTGTAATATTGAATATATGTGAGTTTTATCAGATTCAGGTATTTTGGTAAGGTTTACGAATACAAAAATTAGGTTTTACTCATAGATATAACTGCCACGCTCAATATGACAGTTAATTAAACATAACTCCTAAAACACAAATGCAAAATGACTAATAATGCTTAGAGAAATGTATAGTTGTGAATTTTACTGGAAAACAATATTTTGTAAGATTTGTAAAGATAAAAATTAGTTTTTTTTTATTCAAAATAATGGTATAACTGTCATACTAAATATGAAAGTCATATAAACATAACTCCAAAACATGCTTTATGTCTAAAAATTCCTGGAATATTGTATCGGTGTGGGTTTTACCAACTTTAACCCTAACCCTAACCCTAACCCTAACCCCTAACCCTAACCCTAACCCTAACCCTAACCCTAACCACACATGCAAAATGGCTAATAATGCTTGGAAAAATTTATATTTGTGAGTTTTACTGGAAAAAAAAAATTGTAAGGTTTGTAAAGACACAAGTTATTTTTTTTATTCAATATGACATTATAACTGTCATACTAAATGTAAAAGTTATATAAACATAACTTCAAAACCAAACATGTATTATATCATAAAATGCCTGTAATTTTGTATCCATGTGAGTTTTACTAGAATCAGTTGTTTTTGTAAGGTTTGCAAATACAAAATATTGGTTTTACTCACTATGACAGTATACTGCTGTCATATTGAGTAAAAAAAAAAGTTTTACAAACTTTAAAAAAAAAAAAAATTTCCAGAAAAAATCACAGAGATACATTTCTCCAGTTATTATTAATCACTTTTAATGTGTGGTATAGGAGTTTTGTTTAAATAACTGTCAGATTGAATGTGACAGTATACTGTCATAGTGAGTAAAACCAATATTTTGTATTTGCAAAACTTACAAAAACAACTGATTCTAATAAAACTCACATGGATACATCGTTACAGGCAATTTTAGATATAATGCATGTTTGGTTTTTTAGTTATAATTATACAACTTTTACATTAAGTATGACAGTTATACTGTCATATTGAGTAAAACAAAACTAACTTGTGTCTTTACAAACCTTACAAAATATTGTTTTTCCATTAAAACTCACAAAGATTCCTTTCTCCAGGCATTATTAGCCATATAGCAAGTTTGGTTTAGGAGTTATGTTTAAATATTTGTCATTTTGAACGTGGCAGTTATACTGTCATTATGAGTAAAACTTAATTTTTTTATTTGTAAACCTTACCAAAATACCTAGTACTGGAAAGAAATATTTTGTAAGGTTTGTATAGACACAAGTTAGTTTCTTTTACTCAATATGACAGTATAACTGTCATACTAAATGTAAAAGTTATATAATTAAAACTCCAAAACCAAACATGCATTATGTCTAAAAATGCCTGTAATATTGTATCCATGTGAGTTTTAGTAGAATCAGTTGTTTTTGTAAGGTTTTGCAAATACAAAATATTGGTTTTACTCACTATGACAGTATACTGTTACATTCAATCTGACATAACTCCTAAACCACACATGCAAAATGACTAATAATGCCTGGAAAAATGTATCTCAGTGAATTTTACTGGAAAAAAATTTTTTTGTAAGGTTTGTAAAAACACAAGTTAGTTTTTTTTACTCAATTTGACAATGTAAATGTCATACTATATATGAAAGTTATATAAACTTAACTCCAAAACCAAACATGCAATCCATCTAAAAATGCCTGTAATATTGAGTCTCTGTGAGTTTTACCAGAATCAGGTATTTTGGTAAGGTTTACAAATACAAAAATTAGGTTTTACTCATAGACAGAATAACTCCCACATTCAAAATGACAGTTATTTAAACATAACTCCTAAACCAAACATGCTAAATGGCTAATTATGACTGGCGAAATGCATTTTTGTGAGTTTTACTGGGAAAAAAATTTTTTTGTAAGGTTTGTAAAGACACAAGTTAGTTTTTATTACTCCATATGACAGTGTAACTCTCATACTAAATGTAAAATTTATATAAACATATCTCCAAAACCAAACATGCTTTATATCTAAAAATGCCTGTAATATTGAATCCATGTGAGTTTTACTAGAATAAGTTGTTTTTGTAAGGTTTGCAAATACAAAATATTGATTTTACTCACTATGACAGTATACTGTCACATTCAATCTGACAGTTATTTAAACATAACTCCTAAACCACACATGCAAAAATGCTAATAATGCCTAAAACAATGTATCCTTGTGAGATTTACTCGAACATATGCTTTTTTAAGGCTTGCAATTAAAAAAAGTAGTTTTTTTCTCAATATGACAGTGATGTTTTTAAAATCCTGATATAATGCAAAAAAAGCAACAAAATTGTTTTTCAACATAATTCCTAAACCAAACATGCATTATGTCTTAAAATGCCTATAATATTGTATCCAAGTGAGTTTTAGTAGAATAATTTGTTTTTGTAAGGTTTGCAAATACAACATTTTGGTTTTACTCACTATGACAGTATACTGTCACATTCAATATGACTGTTATTTAAACATACATTCTAAACCACAGATGCAAAATGGCTAATAATGCCTGGAGAAATGTATTTTTGTGAGTTTTACCGGAAAAAAAATATTTTGTAAGGTTTGTTTGGACACAATATAGTTTTTTTTACTCAATATGATGGTATAACTGTCTTACTAAATTTGAAAGTTATATAAACATAACTTCAAAACCAAACATGCAATCCGTCTAAAAATGCCTGTAGTATTGAATCTATGTGAGTTTTACCAGAAACAGGTATTTTGGTAAGGTTTACAAATACAAAAATTAGGTTTTACTCATAATGACAGTATAACTGCAATGTTCAAAATGACAGTTATTTAAACATAACTCGTAAACCCAACATGCTAAATGGCTAATAATGACTGGAGAAATGCATCTTTGTGAGTTTTACTGAAAAAAAACAACATTTTTGTAAGGTTTGTAAAGACACAAGTTAGTTGTTTTTTACTCCATATGACAGTATAATTGTCATACTAAATGTAAAATGTATATAAACAAAACTCCAAAACTAAACATGCATTATGTCTAAAAATGCCTGTAACATTGTATCCATGTGAGTTTTACTAGAATCATTTTTTTTTTAAGGTTTACAAATACAAAATATTGGTTTTACTCACTATGACAGTATGCTGTCACATTCAATCTGACAGTTATTTAAACATAGCTCCTAAACCACACATAGAAAATGACTAATAATGCCTGGAGAAATGTATCTTTGTGGGTTTTACTGAAAAAAAAAAAAATATTTTGTAAGGTTTGTAAAGACACAAGTTAGTTTTTTTTACTTAATATGACAGTATAACTGTCATACTAAATATGAAAGTTATATAAACATAACTCCAAAACCAAACATGCATTATGCCAAAAAATGCCTGTAATATTGTATCTATGTGAGTTTTACTACAATCAGGTATTTTGGTAAGGTTTACAAATACAAAAATAAGGTTTTACTCATAATGACAGTATAATTGCCACACTCAATATGACAGTTATTTAAATATAACTCCTAAACCACACATGCAAAATGGCTAATAATGCTTGGAAAAAATTGTTATTTTGTAAAGACAAGTTATTTTTTTTACTCAATATGACATTATAACTTTCATTCTAAATGTAAAAGTTATATAAACATAACTCCAAAACCAAACATGCATATTATCTAAAAAAAACTAATATTGTATCCATGCGAGTTTTACTAGAATCAGTCTTTTTTGTAAGGTTCGCAAATACAAAATATTGGTTTTACTCACTATGACAGTATACTGCTGTCATATTGAGTAAAAAAAACTTGTGTTATAACAAACCTTACAAAATATTTTTTTCCAGAAAAATTCACAGAGATACATTTCTCCAGGCATTATTAGTCATTTTGAATGTGTGGTTTAGGAGTTATGTTTAAATAACTGTCAGATCGAATGTGACAGTATACTGTCATAGTGAGTAAAACCTATTTTTTGTATTTGTAAACTTTACCAAAATACCTGATTCTGGTAAAACCCACATCGATACAATATTACAAGAATTTTTAGACATAAAGCATGTTTGGTTTTGGAGTCATGTTTATATAACTTTCATATTTAGTATGAAAGTTATACCATCATATTGAGTAAAAAACAAAAAATAATTTGTATCTTTACAAACCTTAAAAATATTTTTTTCCAGTAAAATTCACAAATATACCTCAAATATATATATAGTCATTTTGCATTTGTGTTTTAGGAGTTATGTTTAATTAACTGTCATATTGAGTGTGGCGGTTATACTGTCACTATGAGTAAAACCTAATTTTTGTTTTTGTAAACCTTACCAAAATACCTGATTCTGATAAAACTCACATGTATTCAATATTACAGGCATTTTTAAATGGATTGCATGTTTGGTTTTTGAGTTAGGTTTTGGAGTTATGTTTCTATAACTTTTTTATTTAGTTTGACAGTATACCGTCATATTGAGTAAAAAAACTTGTGTCTTTGTAAACCTTACAAAAGATCATTACTCTAGTAAAACTAACAAAGATACATTTCTCCAGGTTTAATAGCCATTTTCATGT